>NC_041389.1:2179062-2182066 GCF_002162155.2 Triticum dicoccoides
CCATTTTACTATCAACTTCCTATATAGCCTAATTAACATTGATGTTGACTGTATATGTCATAACCATGAAAGTGACGACGTATAGTCGCCATTCTCTAGAAAAGTACAATTTGTGTGTGTGTGTGTGTGTGTGTGTGTGTGTGTGTGTGTGTGTGTGTGTGTGTGTGAGTGAGAGAGAGAGAGAGAGGGGAGGGGGGAGTTGGCCGAAAATTTGAATTTCTGAATGATATTTTTCATAAATGAATGTCGGGTTATCCGTGCGACTGCAACTGGTCTGTGGCTCCACTCCGGTGATTGGTGGTATCTTGGCAGAACTACCAGTCAATCCCCTATCAGGAAGAAACTGCACAACATGATCATCTTAGTCGTGTGATCCATCGTGTAAGGAAATAAACAATTGGGTGTTCGTGAACAAGCTCTGTCTTGTCGATCATCATCGCAAGCCCAAGTTAGCATTTAGGTGTGGGCCCAAACAGCCAGAAAGGAAAAGATAAACTAAAATGGGTAATTAGTGGCACCAATTTTGCTAAATTGGACAAAAATGTGAAAAGCACTTCTAAATGAGGCATTTTGTCACAACCATGAAACTAGGGGATAAAAAGTGAAATCCGCTCATTTTTTTTATTTTGAATGCTGAATATTGGTTTTTGTGAAAATGAATTTTTGGCATAAATCAAATGATGCCAAAAATGACTTTCGTCCGCTCTATATATAAAGCAACAATCAACATAGAACTCAGTGCAACAAACCACACACCCAAGAGAAGATACATAGGTGCCAAAATACAACTACAACACCCCAACCAAAGCCATGAAGGCAAAACATGAACAATAAGGAACGTTATGAAGTCGATGGAGCCCTTAACCGAGCCAACAACAAAGAGGCAAAGGTGATAGCCGGCGAACTGAGAGTGCCAAGGCGGTGCCTTCAGGAAGATTACACCTCTAGAGTGCCGCAATCTCCCAATCCAAAGGATCAAGATTTTTCACGCGAAGCACCCAAACGATCAATACAAGGATAGTTTGTTCCATGAGCACACTAACCAATTATATTGTTCACATTTAATTTCTGCAAAAGAAATGCTCACATTTACATATGAGAGGTAATATCATGGACTATGGCTCCAATAGGGGACTTATCAAAACCTAAACCCTTGACCTTATTGATCAGTGATATGCAATCAGATGCTACCATGATCTTCCGTATGCCAAGGTTATTGGCAAGGATTAAGGCTTGACGAAGTATATATATTTTCAAAATTGATAAAAAATAAATGTTGAAGAAATCCTTTAAAAGTTGATGAATTTGATTTAAAATTAATGAGCTTTTTTCAAAATTAATGTATTGATTTTTCAAATTCGATGAGAGCAGCTCAGCTAGCGCACACACAGTTAGGGTCAGAGCCACCTCATCTCCATCGAAACTCTATACAACCCATGGACCTTTTGTTAGGTGTATGTGGCCCATCAGTTATATCATCCTTTGCGTGATGGCTGGCCCATTCGGCTATCATTTTCCTCACATGGTGATGGACAAAGACATGATGGCTGGCCCATTTGGCTATCATTTTCCTCACATGGTGATGGACAGAGACATGATGGCTGGCCCACTTGGCTATCGCTGGAAGCGTCCGCAGTTATGGCCCGGCCCGTTTTCGGGTTTTCGCTCGCATGCTTCCTGTGTTCGTTTTGGGCAAATCATATTCGGCGCTGCTGTCGCGGGTTAACGTGCATTTTGTTAACAGGCGCCTGTAGCGCACACCACCTCCCGCCAGCTGGGCCGACCCGTTTAATTTTTCTTCTCATTTGTTAAATCGCAAAAACAATGCGCTTCTGATGAATCAAACTAGAGACCCCCCTCATGTTACCACGCGTTTACCAACCCTCCACCAGGCTGGATATCATAAGAAGCAACGTTTCCCTTCTTTTATTCTTTCCTTTTTTGCTTTTCTTTTTCTTTTTCTTTTTTGTCTTTTTTCCATTCCTTTTGAATTAGGATGTACTTTTTGCAAAATTGATGAAATTTTTATAAATTTGATGAACTTTTTTTCAAATCCACTGAATATTTTTCAGATTCGATGAACTTTTTTCAATTATGATGATATTTTTCAAATTCGATGAACTTTAAAAAAAATTGAAATCGAATGAACTTTTTCCAAAATCGATGAACTTTAATTGAAGATCAATGCACCTTTTCCCACTTTGTGAGTTTTATCTTTTAAATTCATCAACCTTTTTTCAACCAGTGATCTTTCTTTTGTGAACGATTTTTTAATTCCTACTTTTAAAAAAAACTTACACATATCTTTTGAATTGTCAATGGTCAACTGGCTAGACCGGTCAATTGGTGAAACTTTTTCCCATAATAGTGAACTTGTTTTATTTTTTCAAATAGTGCCGCTAGAATAGTTCTTAAGCATTGCACGCTGCAATTAATCACTAGTAGGCGAATGGTGCTCGACTCCCCGCGTCGTACTCCTTTTTTTGGTGGTTTTTGCGCTACAGTATTTCTGTGCACTACGGGCCGGCCCACTAGTTCTCCTGTGAACGCCAGTTCGCTTCAGAGGTGCTTAAGGCGCCGGCTAGGACCTCCCCTCGTTCTTTCATGGTGGTTATTTTTTTTCTTGTCACTGTTGTTACGTTGGGTCGTCGCCGAACTGTCTGATTATATCGGGTTTTTTTTTCTGTTGTTTTCTTTCTTATGATTTTCTTCATTTCTTCACTATTTTTTAGGGGTTTCCATTTTCTTCTTTTTTATCACTGGGTTTCTTTGTTTCTTTCTCAATTTTACTTTTTTTGTTTGTTTTTTGTTTGTATCTTTCTCGGTTTTTTGCTTGCTTTTTTCTTTCTTTTTATTTGGTTTTGTTTTTTTCTTGCTCGTTTTCATTGGTTTTCCTTGTTTTCTAATACACGATCTACATTTTTCCTTAAAATACA
Source organism: Triticum dicoccoides (assembly GCF_002162155.2). NCBI lineage: Eukaryota > Viridiplantae > Streptophyta > Magnoliopsida > Poales > Poaceae > Triticum > Triticum dicoccoides. Next base: position 2,181,999 of record NC_041389.1, read on the forward strand.
TGTTTTGAACACTTTTTTGAATACATGGTCAACAGTTAAAAAATATATGGTGAACATTTTTTAAATAC
>NC_041389.1:2183031-2191854 GCF_002162155.2 Triticum dicoccoides
TCTCTCTCTCTTCCGGATCGACTCCATGGGAGCCAAAACCTAGGCATGCTCTTGGAGAAGGCGTTCGCGCTTCCACTCCTGGCACAAGTGTATGCGCTGCATCTTTTTTCGGTTTGCTTCGAATTTCTTAGAAGTTTTCTTAGTTCCCATCATGGGCATGCCGAGCATGGCTAGCTCATCCTTGCCTATGGCGGCGACGCCAGCATTCTCGACATTGTCATTGTCCCCGCCGCGTTGAGATTATCGACCATGTAACAAGTAGTTTCCTGCTAAGGCTAGGACATGGCCGGGATGGCCACTAGAGAACTGTTGTCGCTCTCCTCTTCCTCCGCTTCACCCTCCTTGATGACGTCGTGAAGAGATTCCTCATTGGCGACCAAGTGGGAGGTGGGTGGGTTGACGAAGATTGGCTCTGGCTCCTGTGCTCGGCGGGGCATCGGGCTGCCGCGCGAATCAGCGATCAATTCCAAATCCCCGAAGAAGATAATCTAGCCTAGATTATAGGTGTCAACGGCTTCGATCTTCCCCGCTGAGTTGGGGATTGTCAGGACCCCGACTCAATGCCACATCGATCTAGCATGTAACACCTCATATCACTTTGCGGCCTCACGCACGGTATTCCCACGGGTGTCGCCTTACCTTAGCCCGGGACCGTTTGCGCCTTTTGGCACACGTATATGACAGTGTCGCTAGCATCCATATGATAAGGAGCCCGGACTGACATGGCTAGTCGTAAACCCAAAGTGGCACAGACTTACAGGGACAGGCATCCATGACCCAGCGTCGAACGTGTCGGTCATCAGCGAGTGAATCCAGGCTGTAGCACTGGGCTAGCAGGACTCCGGTGAACCGGGCTGTAGCAGGCTAACAGGACTCCGGTATTCATCGCGTGACATTTCCCCGAAGGGACAGACACAGGAACGAAGAAGGACACATGCCGGCCAGCCTAAGTGTCCCGGAGCAGTAGCAAGCTACCATGGCTCGGTGGAAACACTAGGAGACATTTCCCGGTAAGAGAGGCTACTAAAGATAAACAACTAGATAGTCAGATCCCACACATACCAAGCATTTCAATAACATACACACAATATGCTCGATATGTGCAATACAACATGGCATCACAAAATGACTCTACGACTCAAGTAATTTATTCAATAGGCTCCGAGGAGCGAGATATTACAAACATGGGTCTCATGACCAAACAATCAGAGCATACAAATCAAAGCACAAGCGGAAGCTATCATGTCTGAGTACAGACATCTATAAATGAAAAAGGCTGAGAAGCCTGACTATCTACCAGATCCTGCCGAGGGCACAAGATCGTAGCTGAGGTAACAAGCTAAATGTCGAAGTCCACGCGGAACTACTAGTGAGACTGAAGTCTCTCTGCAAAAAACATAAAATAGGCAAACGTGAGTACAAATGTACCCAGCAAGACTTACATCAGATCTATCTACATATGCATCATTGTCAACAAGGGGGTGGAGGGGTTTGACTGCAGCAAGCCAGCTTTGACTCGGTGGCTATCCTGAACTACGACTGCAATGTAACTCTTTTGAGGTGGCGCACACGAGTCCACATATTCACCATATCAATACACCACTATGGATCCGCTCCCGTCTCCCTACGAGAACGCCATCCATAGCACTCACGCTTATCTTGCGTATTTTAGAGTATCCACTTTCACTTGTCTATGAACTATGCAAGGGGTCCACGTTTCCATATCCGAGGAATCCGGCTATTCGAATAGATAATGATAACCCTGCAGGGGTGTACTTCTTCACACACGCTCCCGCCACTTACCGCCCTGTACACGTCATGTACCTCGGCAACCTTCAAGCGGAAGCCGGGCGAGGGAGTCGGCCACGACCTGACTAACCGAACAAGTCTCTAGTCCAGGTTTATCGCCTATTCGGGTTCCATCCGCAAGGAGATCCGGCCGGGGTGTCGCTTACGGCCCCAAACGATGTGTGCAGGGTTCCCAAGCCCACCAACCGGGTGCCACTTGGTACACCGGGCCACTGTGCCTAGTCTGTCCCAAGCCCACCTATACCGGGTGCCACTTGGTAGACTACTAACACTACCTACAAACACCAGAGACTAGTTGCAACTCCTGGACAGAGATCATGTTGATTAATAAGTCGAGAGGGGTCGAGTTACCGGAACCCAATGTGTGGTAGTAACTGGTCATGGATCACAAACACAGAACTCAGTTCCTGAGGACGGCTGCAATGAGACAACCCACCATGTACTCCTACATGGCCTCTCACCGCTACCTTTACCAAATCGTGTTCACACACTTAGTTCACTCATAGTAGGACATGTTCACACGCCTCTGATTCATCCCCGATGAATCAGACCTGACTCAACTCTAAGCAGTAGCAGGCATGACAAACAAGCATGAATGAGTAGGCACATCAGGGCTCAAACAACTCCTACTCATGCTAGTGGGTTTTATCTATTTACTGTGGCAATGACAGGTCATGCAAAGGATAAAGGGTTCAGCTACCGCAGCAAGTATCAAATATGTCGTTGTTGTCCTAATGCAGTAAAAGAGAGCAGGAGCGAGAGAGTGGGATTTTATCGGAATGAACAAGGGGGTTTTGCTTGCCTGGCACTTCTGAAGATAGCATTGAGTCTTCATCAGTGTCAATGATCACATCATCGGGATCACGTCTATCGAGAGGGGACAAATACCGGCAACACAGAAGGGAACTCAATCAATGCAATGCACAATATGATGCATGATCATGACATGGCAAAATGAATGTGTTTTGGGCTAATGCATCTAGCAACAAGTTAAATGGGGTTGGTTTGAATACAAGATTCAAATTTAAACTCCATATGTGATTATTTAAATGCCCTTTATATGATTTGTGCTAAACAGCAGCTATAAGTTGTTCTAACATGCATGAAAATGGTACAGATGGATTCCTTGAATTTTTCTGATAATTTTTCATATATAATTTATTTCATTTGGAGTTACGGTTAATTTTCTATGATTTTTAGAAGTTTTAGGTATTTTCTGGAATTTTCTGATTTATTTTAAATCCAGAAAATGAGTTATGACATCAGCACTGCGTCATGCTTGCATCAGCAAGTCAACAGGGCTGCCCCGGGTCAAACCTGACGTGTGGGGTCCACACGTCAGTGACACAGGGGCTAATCCCGCGTTGACCCGGGCTTTGACCCACTACGGGGCCCACTGTCAGTGGCTGTGGGGGGTGTTTAGGGCGTCATTAGTGCTAATTAGGCGTGCCACGTCGGCAGTCGCCGGAGTTAACCCGCCGGCGACCTAAACAACGACGGAGGCTCGCCGGACTTGAGCTACAGGCGGTGGCTGGACTCGCGGAGACCACCGGGGCGTAGCCCGTGCTCTCCCGTATCCAAAGGAGTAGGAGGGTGGTGGCGGGGGCGCCGGAGCTCGTCGGAACGGAGCTCGCGGCGGCGCCGGAGTTCGGGTGGTAACGGACGCGAGGCCCTGGTGGGGTTTTGGACAAGCTGAGCTGCGCATGGGCTTCCTGTGAGCCCCACGAGCTCAAAGCCGTGCTCGGACGCGACCGAAACAAACCATGGCCGCGACGGCAACATGGCCGGCGGCAGCGAGCTCCGGTCGTCGGCAAAGTGGCAGCTGCGGTGTGTAAACGAGAGAACGGAGAGGGGGAAACAGCACAGAAGCTCACAGCGGGTGCAGTGGTGGCCTCGGCGAGCTCGGGGAGGCACCGGAGCCGACGAATTTGACGAAGATGGCCGGCGGGTCCGAGGTAGAAGACGACGGCGATGGCGGCGATGTAGCACGTCCGGGGCCTCGTGGCTCGTTGAGGAAGTAGAGGGAGGACCCGCGGAGCTTCCTGGGGCGTCGGTGAGCCGTGGGGTGGCCCGTAGCCACGGTGACTCTCGTCGGTGGCGGCGGCTCCGTTCGAGGAGGGGAACAGAGGAGGGTGGAGAGTGTTCGGGGAAGAGAGAGGGGGCAGCGAGGGAGGAAGAGGGGCGAGGGGATACGAGGCGTCCTCGTGGCGTCGCTAGGGAGGCCGGGGGAAGCAGGAGGTGGCCAAGCGCGACGGCGGTGCTCGCCACCGAGCTGCTTCGTGCGCTGGCACGGAAGAAGACAGGAGAAGGGGGGGCCAGGTGGGCTGGGCCGCTGGGGAAGCTGGGCCGGCTCTGGTGGGCTGCACGGTGAGGCCAGGTAAGCTCTGTTCTTTTTATTTTTTTTCTATTTTGCAGGTTTGTTTTGAATTTGGTTTTGAAACCAATTCAATTTATTTTACTTCTGACAATATTTTTAGGAGCTAAAAGAATTAAAACAATGCTCCACCAAATATTTCAGAATTATTGGACCTATATTTATTTAATAGTAGAAATAAGTCCAATTCAAATAGCTATGATTTAAATTCAAAGTCCCAAAAATAAATCCTTAAAAATGTTCAATATTTTGGTTGGGACCAGAACCCTTACCAAAAATTATCAAACATTTAAGAAGAGCCTTTTGGAGCAATGAATAAGATTTCTAGGGTTTTTGCCCCTCTTTTATTTAGGGTTTTGAGGCTTCCAATATTCCTCAATTCAAGTTCCAAAAATATAGACATGATGCACACATGAAGCTAACCTAGAGCAATGCCTGAAGCTAGGGATGTGACAGGGATGAAATTCATCGCTTCGGAGGCGAAAATCTGGAGGTGAGCGTAGATGCCATAGTTGAAGTTAGATCCCAGCCGGATCTCGGTTTTGGAAAGCACGACCCGTGCCTAGCTTGCCTTTGTCAGTGTGAAATTGAGCATACCCCTCAATAGTATGTTGAGACTAGCCGGAAAGGCCAGAGGGGAAACATGAGAAATTTTTAGCTAGGTTCGGGCCCTTGCTACGGAGGTCAAACCCTACTCCTACTCGTGTTGTATTGACGGGATGGGGTGTACAGAGTTCAAGGATGATATCAAGGATCATAGGTATACCAAAGGATGACGAATAATGTCTATACCGACTAGCCCGGCCGTGACTTAAGGATACCGATGCCCCAGGGTTGCAGAGTAGTAGTCAGTTCTAAGGCGGTTGGAGAGTCCTCCTCGCATACAACCTCCTTGTCTTGAACATCAAGTATAGATGGCGTGTTCCTTTTAGAGGGTTACCAACCCAGGTTGTGGGCCTAGGCCATGCAGTGGCCCAGGGGGCCTTGGGCTGACTTTCGGCGTCCTGGAATACCCCTAGTGCGGGACATGGTTAATTTTATTACCATACCGCTAGCCGCTAGGAGTGTGAGGACGAGACTAACATGTAAGGGGAGCCTCCTATTATTTTAGAAATGCTAGGAGAACATGCACATAGATAGCGCATTGCACCTAATTAAGCGTGTGCGCTTGCTTGAATTTCCGTGTGGCTTGTGAGTTTAGACACTTGTGGTGGCCTAGACTCCATTGTTTATTATTATTATTATTATTATTATTATTATTATTATTATTATTATTATTATTATTATTATTATTATTATCTGTTTATTAAGCGAATCACACCTTTGCAAAAACATTAGGCATGGTTGGTTTTGTTTCAACCATATGCAGTGTATGTGTAGAGACATCTTCCTCATTTTTATACTATAGCGCCATCCCCCAATAATTTGCTAGAAAAAGCTGACAATGCAACATCTCACAGCAAATACGATGAATAATGAGGTGGAACCAATAAACAAAGAGTTGCCAGATGAAAAAAAAAGCTCATCAAGTTGAAGCATTCTACCTGCAGTTCGGGCGCGTATGTACTCCCGATAACCACTAGAGCGATAAAACATTCTACCTGCAGTTCGGGCGCGGAAAAAAACAACACAAGAAAAGTTATGACGTGGCAATGCCGCGTGTACCTGACAACTAAGGGCATGTACAATAATGCTATCTTATGAGTGTCATGCAGGATAAATGATGAGGTGAAGGAGAGAGAACTCATAAGAAAAAAAACAAAGAGATGACCCATTATAGACATTTTTTTATCATCTCTAAATTACACGCAAGACTTAAAATAAGACCATCTTATCAACCATTGTACATGCCATAAGAGTGACATGATAGATCGTTAGATGATACTAGTAAGTATGCACATGCAACGCACGTCTATAATATAGACAATAAGTAGTAAAGTTCATCTATTAAGAGCCTGTTCGGTGTTCGGTAATCCACTGGCTCCAGGAAATCCTATGCTCCGGCTCCTCCAAGCGAGCTCCAGCCTACGCTCCGGCTCCTCCAAGCGAGCTCAAGCTCGCAAGATCGCTCTGCTCCGCTCTGTCGACTCCAGGGAGTTGCAGCGTTCGGGCCGGCTCCATCGGCTCCCAGAGCAGAGTTGTGGAGTGGAGTGGATCCGAACAGGCCCTAAGCCGGCATTTGTCTATTTGATGACAGGTCACCACTGATGGTATTAGGAGTTCGTGTTACAAGATGAGTTTGGTTTTGTGAAAACGAGAGAAAAGAGACTGTCCATGCCCATCAACATCAAACAAGAGAAGGCTTGAAAAAGTTGTTAACTACCGTAATCAAAGAGAGGGGACCAACTTGATAGAAAACCGAGGAACTGCATTCTTGAAGTCGTTTCATTGAGAAAAGGCAAGTTAAATTCATGTACCACCAACTTGGCACGGGAATCAAGAAGCAAGCAAGTCAGTACTCTCTCTTCTGGCGATGAGAGGGATGAGTAAATTCAGTGCGACTAACAACGACGGGTATTTAACTCTGCCGGCCGGGCTACAAATAATAATCAGTGGTTAACATCCCTTGGCAATGCGTCAGTTCGTTTGGCTCCCATGTGCATGCATGCAGCCGTGTACCCAGCCTATCCATGATTTTTGGGCTCGCGCATCCAACCATCAGCCAGGAAGGAAGGGAGGGCTTTGGTCGCGCCACCTCATCGATCCGCATCACCCCTCAACTCAAGAGGTAGAGCTTGTTCTATCTCCACTAGCCTCTCCTTTTCTCTCTCTCTGTCTATATATACAAGAGGAAGTGATCCATCCGCGTGCGGGGTGCGTGTGCGACTTGGACTTCCCAAAAAAACCTCCTTTTGGGCCCTCGAAAAATGGAAAATGGTTTTTTCGTCTAAAGAAAATGGAAACTTCTTTAGGCAACATTGTTCGACATTCGAATATGCACCCTTGTGCATAATATGAGATCATTTGAACAAACTATGCCATGGATGTGGCCATAAGATTGATCATTTGGCTTGAAAGCCATTGATCTCCATACGTGATAGCTCGTTTCTGAGAACACCTTTTTAAAATAATTGTCGTATTACAAGTTTATTATTTTTCCTGGGAACTTGGCCACATATAATGACACATTGCGAAGGTTTCCCAATTTTTTGAATTTTTTTTGAATTTTTTATTCCCGTTTCAAAATGCGGTCAAAACGGCGGGAATGACCGTTCCTAGCTGGTGGTTGAATCTTGGAATTTTTTTGGTGTTTCTCTGATTAAATAGATACTTATGTACCTAGAAATGATTTTTGAAAAAAATAAATAGCAAACTATGAGGCACCTACAGTTCAAATTTGACCCGCTTCCAACTAAATCGGCAGGAATTTGTCTTTTTCACGAGAGGTGAATCAAAACTTTTTACACCCAACCATTTTGTCAATTGTGCATTAAATATGTCCTAGTATTTTATAAAATTGATTTGGTCCAATTTTGCAACAATTATTTGGGAGGTTCTTCACAAAAAAACCTCCTTTTGGGCACTCGAAAAATGGAAAATAGTTTTTCCGTCCAAAGAAAATGGAGACTTCCTTGGGCAACATTGTTTTCCATTCCAATATGCACCATTGTGCATAATATGAAATCATTTGAACAACCTATGCCATGAATGTGGCCATAAGATTGATCATTTGGCTTGAAAGCCATTAAGCTCGTTTTTTAGAACACTTTTTAAAAATAATTGTCGTATTACAAGTTTGTTATTTTTCCTGGGAATTGGCCACATATAATGACACAATGCGAAGGTTTCCCAATTTTTTATTTCAAAATGTGGTTAAAACGGCGGGAATGACCGTTCCTAGCTAGTGGTTGAATCTTGGATTTTTTTTGGTGTTTCTTTGATTAAATAGATACTTATGTACCTAGAATTGATTTTTTGAAAAATTAAATAGCAAATATGAGGCAGCTGCAGTTCAAATTTGACCCGCTTCCAACTGAATCGGCGGGAATTTGTCTTTTTCACGAGAGGTGGATCAAAGCTTCTGACACTCAACCATTTGGTCAATTGTGCATTAAATATGTACTAGTATTTTAGAAAAATGATTCGGTCCACTTTTGCAACAAATATATGGTAGGTCGTTCACAAAAAAACTCATTTTGGGCACTCAAAAAATGGAAAATGAATTTTTCATCCAAAAGAATGTAATGTTTTTAGGCAACATTGTTTGCCATTCCAAGATGCACCCTTGTGCAAAGTATGATATAATTTGAACAAATTTTGCCATTCCAAAATGCACCATTGTGCAAAAAATATAATAGAAACACACAGAAAAACACAATTACGTATGCTTTGTTTTCATTGGTTGAAATGTTTGTGCCATGGATTGATGACATGGCATCCATCCATCCATCCATCCACCCATCCCATTTATCTAAAGAAAAAGAGAGAGAGAGAGAAAAAGAACCCTATCCCCTCCCACCCCCGGGCAGCCCAACCACCCAAACCCTATCCCCTCCCACTCCATCGCCGCCGCCCCCTTCTCCCCAGATCCATCGCCGCTGCCCCCTTCTCCCCCCTCATCGCGCACGATCAAGCCGCTCGCCGCCACCACGCTCCTCCACCTCCAGGCGACGCCGAGCCCGCGGTCTCCCTCCCCAAGA
>NC_041389.1:2191954-2192928 GCF_002162155.2 Triticum dicoccoides
TCATCGCGCACGCTCAAGCCGCTCGCCGCCACCACGCTCCTCCACCTCCAGGCGACGCCGAGCCCGCGGTCTCCCTCCCCAAGATCGCGCAGGAGCCCGCGGTCCTCTTGCACCTACAGCTCGGCTCTCCTCCTCCCCTTCCAGATCGCGCCGCCACCATCACCCCGCCTTCCAGATCCGACGCCATCCCCACCCACCACCGCCACGCCACCCACCGTCGACCTCGTCTCCGCCATCCCCTCCCCTCACCTTCCCCATATCCACTAGTCCAGGCACGACCATGGCGTCCCCCCCTCCTCTCTGCTAGGGTTAGGATTTCCACCTAACCCTCCCCCGATCTGGCAGCCACCGGTGACCTCCCTGCCCGTCTCCGGTCTCCCCCACCGGTGCTGTCCCCACCCTCGATGCCCTCGCCTCGGGCGGCACCACACCCTCTTCCCCTCCCCCACTCTCTTCCCTTGGCGCGCCACCACCGTCTCGTCGCCAAGGGCGGCTGCTCGTCAACGCGCACGGCTTTGAGATGTCAGAGATGTCAGGGTACGGCGACGCTTCGGGCACCGGCGGCATGACGGCGCTGCAGATTCCCCGAGACATACGCAGGTGAGTGATTTTTTCCCCATTCACTTTCTTTCTGTTCCCCGCGTTCTGTTTCAGTCTTTCAGAGAGATTTCTCCAACTTATTATCCGGTTGATGCTCGGATTCTTTCTCACGCGCAATTGATCTCCTTCATATATATCAGCGTTTCGGGCCCTTGGATTCGGGTATGCTGCCTCCACCTTGAGTGCCACCTTCATCAATGGTGTCCTTGGCCCCCAGACCAGACCGGTAATCCTTCGACAGAGAATTCTTATGTCGGAGTTTTCTTCCCTGTTAAGTTTAAGGTTCCTGGTTTACTGTTAGCTTGTGGCTGCAACATACCCTTGCTTCCCTGAGAAGAGAAGGCAACGCTAGATTAGAACGCGTCATTTTGTCT
>NC_041389.1:2193060-2214728 GCF_002162155.2 Triticum dicoccoides
CGGGTTTGAGCTGATTATACAGTGCGGCTATGTTAGGCTAGCTACCTGAGCCACAAAGTTTTGTTCCGTGGAACATTTAACACCTTTTACTGTGCTTTCTCCAAGTGTTGATAAAAACTCAATTATCTGTAGTATTCCTACGAGTGCATAGATACGCGATCCCGGGTCTGACAAGTGATGAGTGTCAAAATCATGAAATGTACTTATAATTTAGAAGGACGCCTGGTTTCAGATTTTGACAGCACAAGAGTCATATGTGGACATTACTTTTATTTTTTCTATGAAGTCGTGGGCAGATGACTAGCTAGCAGTGCTGTACTCTGTGATCACTGTGATGTTGCACAACTCACTTCGAACTTTAGCTTTCAAATCAAAGAAACCGAGCAGATCTTACCAATCCTTTAATCCCCCACAGCCTTAATAGAGAAGATCACTGTGATGGCTGCCTTCTCTTTTCAGCCTTAATAGAGAAGATGGAGTTATCCGTTCTATTTAGCCTATTTTTACTTGTGTTGGATTAACCTGTGAACAAAATTCAAGTTCCTATAATAGTAAATTAAATCTAGTTTCTGCACATCATATTGTTTTCAGGTTTAGCACCTGAGCTGTATTCTTCCACATGAATGGAACCACTTAGGGTTGTTTTAGCACGTTGTAGTTCCAGCTTGAGAGAAACTGTAGTTTCCTCTCCAACTCAGTAATTATTGGTCCACATGAATGACATGTTTTTAAATCTATTTCCTAATTTTGTGGTCTGGGAACAAGGCTGGTTGCTGTAGCGGCTCAAAAGTTCATTGCAGACGTCGCAGACATTGTTGTTACTTACTATTCGTTGCATTGTAGTTTCGCTGGAGATTTTGCTTGAGAGCCACTTGGATTCACGCAGCATCAGGAGGAGCTCAAACACGACCACCAAGAGGCACCACCGTAGCAGCAGGTAGCACGTCCATATCCACCTCCCTCTCCCTCTGCTCCCAATCCTTTTTATTAGAATATACTGTCTACATTCTGAACCCCCTAATGTGACACAAGTATATGCACATGCTATGGTTTAAGTGTTGCTTGTGTATGGTAAATAGGTTGAGCACCCACCGCTATTTGATGCTATTTTGTTTAGGATTCTGTTCCTCTATGCATGTAATCTCCATACCATGCTCAAGCATACACACACGGTTGATTTGCATGGAACGATTACTACTAACTAAAGAAGGAAGCAGACTTCTTCACATAAAGGAAGATGTCTGTTTTAGTAATATAAACAAATAAAAAAAGATTGTTTGCATACAATTAGATCATTCTCACTTATTAGTTGATGAGTTCAAAGTATGTAGAATCTTAGTTCTCTGGTTATATTATAGTCAGAATTATACTGTGTGCATGATTTTATCCATTGCTGGTACTATGGATAGAGCTTTGTGTGTAATCTGGAGTTGTTCTTGTTATTGTTCTATCCATTTTATTGTTCTATCCATTTTATTATACTGTGTGCATGATTGTTCCATTGCTGTTGCATGATTTTATCCACTGTTCGCTCCAAACTGGGAGCTTGTTCTATATTTTTCTATAATGAATCAGCTAATAATCTGGAGTTGTTCTTGTTATCCATTGCTAGTACTATGGATAGAGCTTTGCGTGTTTATCATTCTATAATGAATTGTCCTTTACTCCATTTTACTCTAGTTTTTCTAATTCTTCTTAGCTGATTCATGTAACAGGGCGATCATGGAGGGCATGCAGTCGTTCTGTTAGCCCAGTCCTGACTATGGCCATCCAGTGAGTCCGGCATTTGATCTCTATCGAAGGAGCTCCATGTTGAAGAAGAAAACACTTGTAGAGCTTGTAACATTACTTGGAGAGCTTGTAAAGTACTATAGAGCTTTGCATTTGTAGAGCTTGTAAAGCATTGTATATGTTGAGCTTGTATTACGTGTCATTTGTAGAGCTTGTAGTGAATCTGGCTAGTGTTATTTGAATTATTATGTGTGTTTTCTGCTTGCCTATTTAAATACTGGTTATTTTCTTACTATGAAATTCAAATATGATGTTAAATTGAAATATGAAGAATCTGAGCCTAATAGATGGGACCCATTCATTAGAACCTGACAAGTGGAACTTGTTTGACTAATGGACCCATTTTATAAAAAAAAGAAAACTAAAACTGCTGGTACAAAAAGGCCTTGGCCCAGAAAATAAAAAGGCCGAATTGTAGGGCTTGGCCCGTGTAGTTCACCAAAATTAGCAGCGAAAAAAGTATAAATGGGTTGAATTAATGGGCTCGGCCCATATAAATACCAAATTGGACAGGGCTGATTCCTATGCCACATCAGATTGCCACGTCGGATGCCTACGTGGCCTGGGGAGGCCGCTAGTGACCAAAACAAAACAGTAGGCATATTTTGGTCGTAAACGTCCACGACCTTCTCACAGAGAAGGTCGTTCATTTCAGTTTACGACCGCCAGCTTTTGACCTTCTGTTTTTGGTAAAAAAAAGGTCACAAATGAAAAACAATGACCTTTCAGTGACCAATAATCAAGGTCATAAGTTGACATATTTTTTGTAGTGCCAGTGTATTTAATTCTGATTATTATTTTTGACTACGACACTTGTTCGACAAGGGAATAATTTATCATCCAGAAGATACGTGTTGTTCTTCTAATTAAAAGCATTAAACAGTGGCTGAAAACAAGCGTGACACTTTTTCGCAGAAAGAAAAAAAAGCAAGCGTGAGACATAAAATGGTCGCCTTTTAAGCGGCTAGACAGATAGATATAGATAGATGGGTACACACGGTGAATTGTTGCATCATCATCGTCTATTGGTCACACACAGTTCACCGGAGATGGGGCCAAAAAGGCCCTCCCTCTGCTCGGTCAAGATAAGCCAGAGGTGAAACTGAAGCGCGGAGACCCCGCTCCGGGCCCACATAGTTGCTCGCGTCCGTAGCCCCACGTTCCCTCCGTGTGGCTCTAGCGCGAGCGTTAGCGCTCTGGTTTGGCTCCACCGCGAGCCACGCCCCGCACCCACCCTGGCATGAGATGTGTCGTACTAGGAGGCATCAACCTCCCTCTTATATGCCTCGAAAGCAGCAGAAGGGCCCAGAGGAGCAATTCTTTTTACTGCAAGAGAGCGTCTCCTTCCTTCCTCATCGTGCTAGGCAAAGTCGAGCAGTGCGGAAGAGCACAACACCGCACAAGACATCAATGGTGTCCACAACTGAGTCCGTCCGGGAGGAAGATTACGAGGATTGTGCAGTCGAGGCGGGAGGTGGACACCATTGATGTCCGGTGCGGTGTTGTGCTGTTCCGCGCTGCTCGACGCTGCCTCACACGACGAGGAAGAAAGGATATGCTCTCTCGCAACACAAACAATTTGCTCCTCTTCGCCCCACTTCTGCTTTAGAGGTGTATAAGAGGGGGTGGACGTCGCCTTCTACGACGCATGTCATGCTAGGGCAGACGCGTGGCCTGGCTTGCGGCGTAGCCGAGCTCAGAGCTGTAATGCTCGCGCTACAGCTGGACAACACACGAAGCCCGTGGCCTGGGGAGTACATGGAGTTACGGGCATGAGGGGTTGTGGTTGCGTGGCCCCGAAGCGGTGCCTCCACGCTCTAGTTTCTCCTCCTCTGGCTTGTCCAGGTCCAGCAGAGGGAGGAACTTTTTGGCCCAGCTCCGGCGAACTACGTGTGATCAACAGACAATGACGATGCGACAACTCACCGTGTATACCTATCTATCTCTATCTATCTGTCTAGCCGCTTAAAAGGCAACCGTCTTCTGTCTTGTGCTTCTTCTTTTTTTTGGGAGAAGTCTCACCCTTGTTTTCGGCTACCGTTTAATGCTTTATTTGGCGAGGAACTGTTTAATGCTTTTAATTAGAATAACACATATGTTCAGGATGATGTAGTATTCTACTACACGGCAGGGTTTAGAGGATGGATCTGCATCCACTTCTCAAACAAGTGTCTATCTAGTACTCAGGAAAAAAACAAGTGTCTATCTATGTGTTGGAAGAGTGGCTATGATTATGATGGATTTTGTTACGAGAAATCGACCTCCCGAAGCTAAGCGCGGTACTGCTACCATTGGCGACCAATATCGTATTTCTTTACAACATAATCGATGCTATTGATGTTTGATTGCATATGATGCCCATGCAAGTGGCAAAGAATCTTCGCCCCTTCAAAAGATATTTGATCTATAATGGGATAGATAAAAAGTGTGAAGTGTCACCAACTTATACCAATAATAGTCTAATGTTCATTATTTTCAGATAATGTGCTACTTTAACTTAAGCAAACAATATTCTATCACTAATTATTTCCAGATAAGTGGCTAGCTTTAAGTGCTTCTAGTTAGAATCACATATACCTTCAAACTAAAAGGTTATTCTACCTGTAAATTGTAGATTTTGTGTCAAGACTATATGTGTCTATCTACATGTTAGAGAAGGAACTATGATGAAAATCTCATACGAGTCAACTAGATCAACTTAAATTTTAAGTAAGGCTCTAAAAATAAAAAGATTCATCCATGTTATGTCTCCCCCCTCTCCTCCTCTGGCTTGTCCTGATCGAGCAAAGGGAGGGGCTTTTGGCTCCAGCTCCGGCGAACTGTGTGCGACCAACAGACGATGATGATGCAGCAGATCATCGTGTGTACCTATCTATCTCTATCTACCTGTCTAGCCGCTTAAAAGGCAACCATCTTCGGTCTTGCGCTTCTGATTTTTTGGGGGAAAAGTCTGGCGCTTGTTTTTGGATACCGTTTACTGCTTTACTAGTGGTTGGGGTGCACCCTGGTGCGCCGCCTGAGAGGAACTTGGGGCGGTGCCGGGTGGGATGCGCCCCTTTCAATTTTCTATTTATACCACGTAATGTTATTGTTTGTACTATGTACTGCTATTGCCTTACAAACTAAATTCATTAGCACACTACATTTGTATGAACAGGCGATGACACATACATTAACAGGTGTAAATCAGCCGTTTAATGTATTCTAGCAAACATCTTGCTCCATTAAGTCACCTTTAGGCAAACATTACTACCATGAAAATGTAACTACAGGATTAAAACTTTGAGTTGTGATATTTATCTTAGTTGATAGGAATAGACACAATAAAAATTGGAAAGAGCGCAGTGCATTCAGTGCATCATTTTATGTTTACACAATATACATGATGACCAAATAGATACATACCGTCATACGATGAGACTACCAGTTCTTTAGTGCCTCGGGAACATCCTCAAAAGCAACTAATTGGAATTCTTTCCTTTCAAATCCACTCCTCCATATATGACCCTGGAATTACATTAGAACAGAAATCCATCAAATGGAAAGATGTATGTTTCCAGTACTGGAATGGAATATGAAAGGCACGAGCACCTCTATCGTGGATCCATGGAGAAGAGGGGATCCTCGACGAGCTCCTCTCCCGGAGGCACGAGATGAGGATATACGAGGCGTCTTGGTCAATGACGTCACCTCGCCTCCAACTCGCGCACCACCAGCCACCAGTTCTCTAGACCACGCCTGGCCACCGTATCGACCTCGCTCTGCTCTACCTATGAAGGCCTTCGCGTCCGCCCCGTTATGTGTCCTGCAGCAACTTCCACAGGTGTTTGAAAAACAAGCTGAACATTGACGATGTGAAGTTATAATCGATGACACCGACTAATGAATAACTATCCAAGAAAGCAAAGGCAAAAGGTATGCAAAGGGGACTGTAGAACACACTGAGTATTTGCATTTGACAAGAACATTTCATGAAATTATGATTCAAGAGCGAGAGGCATCCTACCATGCATAGCAACATGGTAATATTCACCATTCCTCACCATAAAATCTCATAGTGATATTTAGTTAGTTTTCAGCAATTGAGAGATCCTTATCGTGAAAGGACTAGTGCCAACGGCTTACTAATACAACGGCTGATTCACCAAACCGACCCGGGAAGGGAATGTTCTAGCAACAAAGAACCACAAACGGCATTTATAATCCTGAATTATCAACATGCTAGTACGATTATTTCTGGATGTTACCTCTCTCCTTGGAAGGCCAGCAAGAGTAAGCATCACAGATTGCTGAGAAGGCTCCCACTTTGAAATGGAATCAGGTGCAGACCCATCAACTGGATGGTGAAATTTGCATCTTCAGAAAATTTACAAAATCCAAATAAGAGAAATGGTCCAACTTTTAGGTGAGACATTCCTCTGCGGTCTTAGGTTGTCTATGTACATTAAAGTTCCTGCTTTCATCAAATATCCACCTAACCATCAGGTAGGTGTTTTAACACTAAACACTATAAACACTGGGCGATAGTTTCATATGAGTCAACACTAACCAGTATAAACATTGTAACAGTTCAATATGACAGCCTGTTAAAAAATAGAAGCCACACTTTATATTGATCTGATCATACTATTGGAGATCATGAGAAACACTATGACAATCCATAAGAAATAATGCTCAATTCTTTAGTACATTTTTGCATATGTTGTCTACAGAAAGCAATTATAACCTATTTAGCAGCAGACTTTCTTGTTTCAATAACTGAGACACTCTCGCCAACCTTCACGACCGAAAAAATTTAGACTCAAAAACTTATTATAATATCTTTTTGAGAGCAAAAAAAAACTCAATTTGCACATCAGCGGGCCAACTGGAAAGCAGAAAGTCCAGCTTTGCAAGACATGATACATTGGCCTTGCAATGCTTATGATACTCATAAGTGACAAGCACAAATATGGAGAAGGAAAGAATCCATATTTGTTTAATTCATGAGGGATCAATCCCCACCGGAAATCATGCACTTAAATCTACTATTAGAAATCTCTAGAGAACACGAGTCACCATTTAGCAAATTAAGATGGTTAAAGCCGTTGGAGCAAGGCATAGGAATGTCATGTGTTAGCCTATGCAAGGATGTTGTATGGAAAACATTAAGTTGTAAATAAACCCTTCTCAGCCATTGTTCTTTCATCAAGTTGGAAGCCATCAAGTCCATATGAAATAAATATATTTGTACATATTCCTTCTTTTGCAGATTTACAGTAGAAGGCAAAAAGTGATGCTATAAAGTGCATAGCTCTCTGACCAACTAAACCTCTATGCAAAGCACAAATCTTAGTTGTTTACCATGGAATAGGCAATCACTATTTTTTCAAGTACTTTTAAAGCTCCACCCTGCATCCAGCCACCAAATGATGGTATAAAAACAATGGTAATGCAGTATTAGTTCCATATATCCATTGAGAAAAGGGGATCAAGAAACCAACATAAATCTGAACAAGAGAGGTCTTGACCTTGGCATCCAGAGCTTGCAGCTGGTCACCCAATCATACATCTTAATCAACGAGCTACTGAAGCTGACAGGAACAGAGGAGCCTAGCAACAATAAAAAAAACATATTAAGATACCAATGAGAACAATGGCGACCACTACCAACCCGCTGTTACATAATTATTGGAATTCGACACCTAATGTTCTTGTGGGGATTACTGGTGACTTTGCCTGCCTTGACTTACTATTTGTACAACAACTTACGGTGGATATTGTTTTCATGAGGTAATTGTTTTGTAACATTATTATATGAAATGTAAGGAACAAAATTCAATGTGCAGACCTCTGTATTATATGGAGAGCAAAAGAAAAAGTTCACTCCTGTGCTATGTGATGTAACTGGTCTACAAGTCTAGAACACACCATTATCTAGTGTTTTGCAAAGGAGAACTTCATTTCAACTCTACACGCCACCATATGGCTCCTTGTTATGGTTATTTTAATAGAGACAGATTTGGCATCACAGCAAAGTCTAATTTCCTAGTCAAGTTCTTCGTTATATATGACATTGTTTCTGTATAACCCTATGTATTTGGTAGTCGTTCAACCTGCAGATTTTAGAAATAT
The DNA here is from genome assembly GCF_002162155.2 of Triticum dicoccoides. NCBI lineage: Eukaryota > Viridiplantae > Streptophyta > Magnoliopsida > Poales > Poaceae > Triticum > Triticum dicoccoides. The sequence goes on from NC_041389.1 coordinate 2,200,966, forward strand.
ATTTGGTGGAGTACTTCCATTGGAGAGACTCAGCTGGAACTTGGAGATGATATTAATTTTGTAAAACAAAATTTGGTTTCTTGGTTGAAGTGGTTAATTCCATGGAAGTGAGACACATCAGCTTTGAGAGGATGCATCAAATAGAAAAAATGGTATTGTTTACATGCTTCAGTTTACACGTGACACTAGCCAAAGGAAATTAACCAAATTAACATATCTTTTTTCAAGTTAATAGCAAGTTAGCAACTACAACTTCACAATAACTCAACCAGAACACAAGCTTTTTTCAGAGAACTTGATGAAGCAGCTGTGTGTGCACCTGCAGTTCTACGTATCAGCTGTGACTGTCAACCATTGGTCTCTGAAGTGTCTTGCCTTACAAGGGAAAGTTTGAGCATACATACTGAATCAATTAATATGGACGATGGCTGCCGTCACATCATCCGGCGAGACTCCACCACCAGTTGCCTGCACGGTTACCCTGTGAACTAGAGGATCAGGAAAAGAAGGAGACATGAACAAGGTTGTGCACGAGGAAACTACAAGAATCACCAACGTGTAAACCCAAGAAGAAACTTGTAGCAAGATCATCACCTGTAAATAATAAATTGGAGCACCAGATTAGTCAAAAATTTAGGAGGAGATGACTAAAATAAAGAACATCGGAACACAACATAACAGAAGGCAAAACAAACCAAGGCAGCCTCTTGCGATGTGATTCCCCGACCGCTCCTGCCGCTACGGCCGGTGAGCCCCCTCAACTACCAGCCCCGCCAGCATGCGCCACTCCACCAACCCTGTTGCTTCCGACTATAGGTGCCAGATTCGCCACGGCCTTCCTACTCGGGGGCGAGCAGAGATGGGCGGAACAATTCCGGGCGACGGTGGGGAGGACCATCGATGGCCGCAAGAGCGGAGGTGACTTTGTCCGGCTGTGCGTGTGGCAGTGGCTAGGAACCCTAGCGTCGCGATCGATGGCGTCCCTATCGTCCACCTCCATGGATCTGGATTGAGAAGAGAAAGGGGAAGGAGACGAGACCACGAAGAGGGGGGCTGGGATGGGGAGGGGAGGCGGCGGCATACTATGGGTCGAGGGGAGTCTTGGAGTGGACGACTCAGTATGGAGTTCCTTCGCAGGGAAGAAAAGGACACGAGTATGTTTCTCTTCTTGTTTTTTCTCTCGTGAACGCGTTTTCATCCTGGGCACAGTGAAAATCGGCGTGGACACCACCAGCGCTCGACCTTCACGCGATGCTTATTGTGTTGGATTTGGCAAGGAACTGTTTATCCTTTTAATTAGAATAACACATATCTTGAGGATGATAAACTATTCTACTACACGACAAGGGCTAGAGTATTGATGTGCATCCACATGTCAAACAATTGTCGATCTAGTACTCATGAAAAAAACAAGTGTTTATAAGCGCATTATTGTTGCCATTGGTGACCAATATCCGAATCATCATATTCCTTTAATGCATAATCGATAGTATTGATGTTTGATTGCATATGGTGCCCATGCAAGTGGCAAAGAATCTTCGCTCCTTGAAAAATTATTTGATCTATAATGGGACTAGATAGAAAGTGTTAAGTGTCACCAACTTATACCAATAATAGTCTAATGTTGATTATCTTCAAATAATGTGCTACTTTAACTTTAGCAAATAATTGTCTAGCACTAATTATTTTCAGATAAGTGGCTAGCTTTAAGTACTTCTAGTTAGAATCACATATACCTTCAAACTAAAAAGTTATTCTACATGTAAATTCTAGATTTTGTGTCGAGACTATATGTGTCTATCTACATGCTAGAGAAGGAACTATGATGAAAATCTCACACGAGTCAACTGGATCAACTTAAATTTTAAGTAAGGCTCTAAAAATAAAAGGATTCATCCATGTTATGTCCCCCCCCCACCCACACACCCACACACCCACACAAAAGAAGAAGAGAAAAGGCAATATGTCGACTTCATCATCGCCATCAACAGGCACCGGCCGACACCATGTGTCCATTTTACTATCAACTTCCTATATAGCCTAATTAACATTGATGTTGACCGTATATGTCATAACCATGAAAGTGACGAAGTATAGTCGCCATTCTCTAGAAAAGTACAATTTGTGTGTGTGTGTGTGTGTGTGTGTGTGTGTGTGTGTGTGTGTGTGTGTGTGAGTGAGAGAGAGAGAGGGGGGGGAGGGGGGAGTTGGCCGAAAATTTGAATTTCTGAATGATATTTTTCATAAATGAATGTCGGGTTATCCGTGCGACTGCAACTGGTCTGTGGCTCCACTCCGGTGATTGGTGGTATCTTGGCAGAACTACCAGTCAATCCCCTATCAGGAAGAAACTGCACAACATGATCATCTTAGTCGTGTGATCCATCGTGTAAGGAAATAAACAATTGGGTGTTCGTGAACAAGCTCTGTCTTGTCGATCGTCATCGCAAGCCCAAGTTAGCATTTAGGTGTGGGCCCAAACAGCCAGAAAGGAAAAGATAAACTAAAATGGGTAATTAGTGGCACCAATTTTGCTAAATTGGACAAAAATGTGAAAAGCACTTCTAAATGAGGCATTTTGTCACAACCATGAAACTAGGGGATAAAAAGTGAAATCCGCTCATTTTTTTATTTTGAATGCTGAAGATTGGTTTTTGTGAAAATGAATTTTTGGCACAAATCAAATGATGCCAAAAATGACTTTCGTCCGCTCTATATATAAAGCAACAATCAACATAGAACTCAGTGCAACAAACCACACACCCAAGAGAAGATACATAGGTGCCAAAGTACAACTACAACACCCCAACCAAAGCCATGAAGGCAAAACATGAACAATAAGGAACGTTGTGAAGTCGATGGAGCCCTTAACCGAGCCAACAACAAAGAGGCAAAGGTGATAGCCGGCGAACTGAGAGTGCCAAGGCGGTGCCTTCAGGAAGATTACACCTCTAGAGTGCTGCAATCTCCCAATCCAAAGGATCAAGATTTTTCATGCGAAGCACCCAAACGATCAATACAAGGATAGTTTGTTCCATGAGCACACTAACCAATTATATTGTTCACATTTAATTTCTGCAAAAGAAATGCTCACATTTACATATGAGAGGTGATTCCGTCAAAACACCCGTGAGCTCTCGTCGTTTGATCATCTTTGATTTCTCTTAACTGTTTTTCTATGTATGTTAGGGTGGTCACCTTCACCTACGTATGCCAGATTAGTGAGATGACACAAGGAAACACCTGAAATTTGTCGCAAAAACGAAACTGAATAGCTTAATCTCAGTAGGAAATGCGAGGAGACCACACAGTCGCGAGAACCATACGAAGGCGTATGCCCCTCCCTTTTTAGGTGGTGCTAGGCGCCAACTGGCAGCAGGCAGAAAACACTAAGTTAGATGTTTGATGCGCCGATGTGTGACTCTTTGACCTCCTTAAATTAATAGAATCTCCCTTTCCCTGAAAAACAGGCAAGTGTGTTTTTTATATTATAAAGCCATACATGGCAATTTTATTTTTTAGCTTATTCACTCCATATCATTTGTCGCATCAATACTCCTTTGTGGTTAAGTCTTTACTCACGAGCAGTATAACTGGTATGTTTAGATTTCTTTTTTTAGGTAATGGGCAGCTACACCCTTTGGTTCATTCATAATTAATTCATTACATATAATGGTCCTACTTACATCAGGGAACTCATTAATCCAGCAGGACCAAACATCATGCTCTGCCGATTTCGCCAGAACATGTGCTGCCCCATTACATGTACGACTGACATGAATAAAAGTACAAGATACAAACCTTGTCGCACATTTGCTAATATCATGGACTATGGCTCCAATAGGGGACTTATCAAAACCTAAACCCTTGACCTTATTGATCAGTGACATGCAATCAGATGCTACCATGATCTTCCGTATGCCAAGGTTATTGGCAAGGATTAAGGCTTGACGAAGTATATTTTTTTTCAAAATTGATAAAAAATAAATGTTGAAGAAATCCTTTAAAAGTTGATGGATTTTATTTAAAATTAATGAGCTTTTTTCAAAATTAATGTATTGATTTTTCAAATTCGATGAGAGCAGCTCAGCTAGCGCACACACGGCTAGGGTCAGAGCCACCTCATCTCCATCGAAACTCTATACAGCCCATGGACCTTTTGTTAGGTGTATGTGGCCCATCAGTTATATCATCCTTTGCGTGATGGCTGGCCCATTTCGCTATCATTTTCCTCACATGGTGATGGACAGAGACATGATGGCTGGCCCATTTGGCTATCATTTTCCTCACATGGTGATGGACAGAGACATGATGGCTGGCCCACTTGGCTATCGCTGGAAGCGTCCGCAGTTATGGCCCGGCCCATTTTCGGGTTTTCGCTCGCATGCTTCCTGTGTTCGTTTTGGGCAAATCCTATTCGGCGCTGCAGGCGTCGGTTAACGTGCATTTTGTTAACAGGCGCCTGTAGCGCACACCACCTCCCGCCAGTTGGGCCGACCCTTTGAATTTTTCTTCTCATTTCTTAAATCTTGAAAACAATGCGCTCCTGGTGAATCAAATTAGAGACCCCCCTCATGTTACCACGCGTTTACCAACCCGCCACCAAGCTGAATATCGTAAGAAGCAACGTTTCCCTTCTTTTATTCTTTCCTTTTTTGCTTTTTTTCTTTTTCTTTTTTTGTCTTTTTTTCCTTTCCTTTTTAAATTTGGATGTACTTTTTGCAAAATTGATGAAGTTTTTATAAATTTGATGAATTTTTTTCAAATCCACTGAACTTTTTTCAGATTCGATGAACGTTTTTCAAATTCGATGAACTTTTCTTCAGATTCGATGAACTTTAAAAAAATTGAAATCGAATGAACTTTTTCCAAAATCGATGAACTTTAATTGAAGATCAATGCACCTTTTCCCATTTTGTGAAATTCATCAACCTTTTTTCAACCAGTGATCTTTCTTTTGTGGACGATTTTTTAATTCCTACTTTCGTCCGCTTTATATATAAAGCAACAATCAACATAGAACTTAGTGCAACAAACCACACACCCAAGAGAAGATACATAGGTGCCAAAGTACAACTACAACACCCCAACCAAATCCATGAAGGCAAAACATGAACAATAAGGAACGTTATGAAGTCGATGGAGCCCTTAACCGAGCCAACAACAAAGAGGCAAAGGTGATAGCCGGCGAACTGAGAGTGCCAAGGCGGTGCCTTCAGGAAGATTACACCTCCAGAGTGCCGCAATCTCCCAATCCAAAGGATCAAGATTTTTCACGCGAAGCACCCAAACGATCAATACAAGGATAGTTTGTTCCATGAGCACACTAACCAATTATATTGTTCACATTTAATTTCTGCAAAAGAAATGCTCACATTTACATATGAGAGGTAATATCATGGACTATGGCTCCAATAGGGGACTTATCAAAACCTAAACCCTTGACCTTATTGATCAGTGACATGCAATCAGATGCTACCATGATCTTCCGTATGCCAAGGTTATTGGCAAGGATTAAGGCTTGACGAAGTATACTTTTTTTTCAAAATTGATAAAAAATAAATGTTGAAGAAATCCTTTAAAAGTTGATGAATTTTATTTAAAATTAATGAGCTTTTTTCAAAATTAATGTATTGATTTTTCAAATTCGATGAGAGCAGCTCAGCTAGCGCACACACGGTTAGGGTCAGAGCCACCTCATCTCCATCGGAACTCTATACAGCCCATGGACCTTTTGTTAGGTGTATGTGGCCCATCAGTTATATCATCCTTTGCGTGATGGCTGGCCCATTCGGCTATCATTTTCCTCACATGGTGATGGACAAAGACATGATGGCTGGCCCATTTGGCTATCATTTTACTCACATGGTGATGGACAGAGACATGATGGCTGGCCCACTTGGCTATCGCTGGAAGCGTCCGCAGTTATGGCCCGGCCCGTTTTCGGGTTTTTGCTCGCATGCTTCCTGTGTTCGTTTTGGGCAAATTATATTCGGCGCTGCAGTCGCCGGTTAACGTGCATTTTGTTAACAGGCGCCTGTAGCGCACACCACCTCCCGCCAGCTGGGCCGACCCGTTTAATTTTTCTTCTCATTTGTTAAATCGCAAAAACAATGCGCTTCTGATGAATCAAACTAGAGACCCCCCTCATGTTACCACGCGTTTACCAACCCTCCACCAGGCTGGATATCATAAGAAGCAACGTTTCCCTTCTTTTATTCTTTCATTTTTTGCTTTATTTTTCTTTTTCTTTTTTCTTTTTTCCATTCGTTTTGAAATTAGGATGTACTTTTTGCAAAATTGATGAAATTTTTATAAATTTGATGAACTTTTTTTCAAATCCACTGAATTTTTTTCAGATTCGATGAACTTTTTTCAATTATGATGATATTTTTCAAATTCGATGAACTTTAAAAAAAAATTGAAATCGAATGAACTTTTTCCAAAATCGATGAACTTTAATTGAAGATCAATGCACCTTTTCCCACTTTGTGAGTTTTATCTTTTAAATTCATCAACCTTTTTTCAACCAGTGATCTTTCTTTTGTGAACGATTTTTTAATTCCTACTTTTAAAAAAAACTTACACATATCTTTTGAATTGTCAATGGTCAACTGGCTAGACCGGTCAATTGGTGAAACTTTTTCCCATAATAGTGAACTTGTTTTATTTTTTCAAATAGTGCCGCTAGAATAGTTCTTAAGCATTGCACGCTGCAATTAATCACTAGTAGGCGAATGGTGCTCGACTCCCCGCGTCGTACTCCTTTTTTTGGTGGTTTTTGCGCTACAGTATTTCTGTGCACTACGGGCCGGCCCACTAGTTCTCCTGTGAACGCCAGTTCGCTTCAGAGGTGCTTAAGGCGCCGACTAGGACCTCCCCTCGTTCTTTCATGGTGGTTATTTTTTTTCTTGTCACTGTTGTTACGTTGGGTCGTCGCCGAACTGTCTGATTATATCGGGTTTTTTTTTCTGTTGTTTTCTTTCTTATGATTTTCTTCATTTCTTCACTATTTTTTAGGGGTTTCCATTTTCTTCTTTTTTATCACTGGGTTTCTTTGTTTCTTTCTCAATTTTACTTTTTTTGTTTGTTTTTTGTTTGTATCTTTCTCGGTTTTTTGCTTGCTTTTTTCTTTCTTTTTATTTGGTTTTGTTTTTTTCTTGCTCGTTTTCATTGGTTTTCCTTGTTTTCTAATACACGATCTACATTTTTCCTTAAAATACATGTTTTGAACCCTTTTTTGAATACATGGTCAACAGTTAAAAAATATATGGTGAACATTTTTTAAATACAGAATTAAATTCTTGTAGATATATATGTTTTTATGTCTACTTTTATTTAATGTATGTTGTGCATTTTTCCGTAAACATCAGGAATAGTTTTTTATGCACACTTAACATCTTTTAAATACAAGATCAACATTTCTTTCATACACATTGAATATTTTCTGTATACATTATTCATATAGATGGAAAACATTTTTTACTATAAACACTTAACATTTTTCAAATTCCTGATTAATACTTTTCAAATGCGTGAATAAAAAATTTAAATGCTTGATTAATAATATTCAAATAGGTAATCAGCATTTTCTCATACGCATTGTATAGTGTTTGTATATATTATTCATATTCATTAGAAACATCTTTTGTATACAAATTTAACATTTTTCGAATGCTTGATTAATATTTTTTAAATATATGAAAACTTTTCTCATACACATTGTATATTTTGTGTATCCATGTATACATTAGAAACATTTTTCAAATGCTTGATTAACATTCTTCAAAACCTGCTACATTTTTTGAATAGATGATCAAGTTTTTTTCAAACACATTGTATATTTTCTGTATAGATTTTTCATATACATGAGAAAGATTCTTTCTATACACATTTGACATTTTCCAAATGCTTGATTAACATTTTTTAAAGTTTTATGTGAGAGTGTCTTTTGTAATATATATTTTTAGAATATATGGAAGTATAAAAAAGTAGAAAAATGATAAAAACATAAAAAAAACACCAAAAAATTTGAGGTTGTGGCCTACCTCCCGCGCTCCTTACGTCAGACGAGGCTGCCCTGCCGTCGGACAGAGATGTGGCTGGAGTAAAAGCTGTTCATACAAAAATTACTAAATGTTGTTCACGCCTTTGGCACGAGGAGGACACAATATGAACTTTCCCAGCCAACTACCTTGAATGTCTTTTGCCTCCCTCTTTACCATCTATAACTCAATGTTATGCAATTAGTACCTTGCATGCTGCATGGGGCGGGGTTCCATTCCACCGGATCACCACGTGGTTGGGTCTGGCTTAGAAAATATGTGCCATGCAAAACCCAAGAACTAAGAGTGGAATGCCCCTTGTATTGAGAAGCTCTACGTGTTGTCCTGCTTTCATTCCTTTATTTTCAGTCGTTATCCTACTCTCATTGGCTCATTAGGGACCACGTGAGGTAGCGGTACCGTTAGAAAGCTATTTCCCTAAAATCCTCTACCTTCTTCTTCATCTGAACTCTCTCTCTCTCTCTCTCTCTCTCTCTCTCTCTCTCTCTCTCTCTCTCTCTCTCTTCCGGATCGGCTCCATGGGAGCCAAAACCTAGGCATGCTCTTGGAGAAGGCGTTCGCGCTTCCACTCCTAGCACAAGTGTATGCGCTGCATCTTTTTTCGGTTTGCTTCGAATTTCTTAGAAGTTTTCTTAGTTCCCATCATGGGCATGCCGAGCATGGCTAGCTCATCCTTGCCTATGGCGGCGACCCCAGCATTCTCGACATTGTCATTGTCCCCGCCGTGTTGACATTATCGACCATGTAACAAGTAGTTTCCTGCTAAGGCTAGGACATGGCCGGGATGGCCACTAGAGAACTGTTGTCGCTCTCCTCTTCCTCCGCTTCACCCTCCTCGATGACGTCGTGAAGAGATTCCTCATTGGCGACCAAGTGGGAGGTGGGTGGGTTGATGAAGATTGGCTCTGGCTCCTGTGCTCGGCGGGGCATCGGGCTGCCGCGCGAATCAGCGATCAATTCCAAATCCCCGAAGAAGATAATCTAGCCTAGATTATAGGTGTCAACGGCTTCGATCTTCCCCGCTGAGTTGGGGATGAAATTCATCGCTTCGGAGGCGAAAATCTGGAGGTGAGCGCAGATGCCATAGTTGAAGTTAGATCCCAGCCGGATCTCGGTTTTGGAAAGCACGACCCGTGCCTAGCGTGCCTTTGTCGGTGTGAAATTGAGCATACCCCTTGGTAGTATGCTGAGACTAGCCGGAAAGGCCAGAGGGGAAACATGAGAAATTTTTAGCTAGGTTCGGGCCCTTGCTACGGAGGTCAAACCCTGCTCCTACTCGTGTTGTATTGACGGGATGGGGTGTACAGAGTTCAAGGATGATATCAAGGATCATAGGTATACCAAAGGATGACGAATAATGTCTATACCGACTAGCCCGGCCGTGACTTAAGGATACTGATGTCCCAGGGTTGCAGAGTAGTAGTCAGTTCTAAGGCGGTTGGAGAGTCCTCCTCGCATACAACCTCCTTGTCTTGAACATCAAGTATAGATGGCGTGTTCCTTTTAGAGGGTTACCAACCCAGGTTGTGGGCCTAGGCCATGCAGTGGCCCAGGGGGCCTTGGGCTGACTTTCGGCGTCCTGGAATACCCCTAGTGCGGGACATGGTTAATTTTATTACCATACCGCTAGCCGCTAGGAGTGTGAGGACGAGACTAACATGTAAGGGGAGCCTCCTATTATTTTAGAAATGCTAGGAGAACATGCACATAGATAGCGCATTGCACCTAATTATGCGTGTGCGCTTGCTTGAATTTCCGTGTGGCTTGTGAGTTTAGACACTTGTCGTGGCCTAGACTCCATTGTTTATTATTATTATTATTATTATTATTATTATTATTATTATTATTATTATTATTATTATTATTATTATTATTATTATTATTATTATTATTATTATTATTATATGTTTATTAAGCGAATCACACCTTTGCAAAAACATTAGGCATGGTTGGTTTTGTTTCAACCATATGCAGTGTATGTGTAGAGACATCGTCCTCATTTTTATACTATAGCGCCCTCCCCCAATAATTTGCTAGAAAAAGCTGACAATGCAACATCTCACAGCAAATACGATGAATAATGAGGTGGAACCAATAAACAAAGAGTTGCCAGATGAAAAAAAGCTCATCAAGTTGAAGCATTCTACCTGCAGTTCGGGCGCGTATGTACTCCCGATAACCACTAGAGCGATAAAACATTCTACCTGCAGTTCGGGCGCGGAAAAAAACAACACAAGAAAAGTTATGATGTGGCAATGCCGCGTGTACCTGACAACTAAGGGCATGTACAATAATGTTATCTTATGAGTGTCATGCAGGATAAATGATGAGGTGAACGAGAGAGAACTCATAAGAAAAAAAACAAAGAGATGACCCATTATAGACATTTTTTTATCATCTCTAAATTACACGCAAGACTTAAAATAAGACTATCTTATCAACCATTGTACATGCCATAAGAGTGACATGATAGATCGTTAGATGATACTAGTAAGTATGCACATGCAACGCACGTCTATAATATAGACAATAAGTAGTAAAGTTCATCTATTAAGAGCCTGTTCAGTGTTCGGTAATCCACTGGCTCTAGGAAATCCTATGCTCCGGCTCCTCCAAGCGAGCTCCAGCCTACGCTCCGGCTCCTCCAAGCGAGCTCAAGCTCGCAAGATCGCTCTGCTCCGCTCTGTCGACTCCAGGGAGTTGCAGCGTTCGGGCCGGCTCCGTCGGCTCCCAGAGCAGAGTTGTGGAGTGGAGTGGATCTGAACAGGCCCTAAGCCGGCATTTGTCTATTTGATGACAGGTCACCACTGATGGTATTAGGAGTTCGTGTTACAAGATGAGTTTGGTCTTGTGAAAACGAGAGAAAAGAGACTGTCCATGCCCATCAACATCAAACAAGAGAAGGCTTGAAAAAGTTGTTAACTACCGTAATCAAAGAGAGGGGACCAACTTGATAGAAAACCGAGGAACTGCATTCTTGAAGTCGTTTCATTGAGAAAAAGCAAGTTAAATTCATGTACCACCAACTTGGCACGGGAATCAAGAAGCAAGCAAGTCAGTACTCTCTCTTCTGGCGATGAGAGGGATGAGTAAATTCAGTGCGACTAACAAGGACGGGTATTTAACTCTGCCGACCGGGCTACAAATAATAATCAGTGGTTAACATCCCTTGGCAATGTGTCAGTTTGTTTGGCTCCCATGTGCATGCATGCAGCCGTGTACCCAGCCTATCCATGATTTTTGGGCTCGCGCATCCAACCATCAGCCAGGAAGGAAGGGAGGGCTTTGGTCGCGCCACCTCATCGATCCGCATCACCCCTCAACTCAAGAGGTAGAGCTTGTTCTATCTCCACTAGCCTCTCCTTTTCTCTCTCTCTGTCTATATATACAAGAGGAAGTGATCCATCCGCGTGCGGGGTGCGTGTGCGACTTGGACTTCCCAAAAAAACCTCCTTTTGGGCCCTCGAAAAATGGAAAATGGTTTTTTCGTCTAAAGAAAATGGAAACTTCTTTAGGCAACATTGTTCGACATTCGAATATGCACCCTTGTGCATAATATGAGATCATTTGAACAAACTATGCCATGGATGTGGCCATAAGATTGATCATTTGGCTTGAAAGCCATTAATCTCCATATGTGATAGCTCGTCTCTGAGAACACCTTTTTAAAATAATTGCCGTATTACAAGTTTATTATTTTTCCTGGGAACTTGGCCACATATAATGACACATTGCGAAGGTTTCCCAATTTTTTGAATTTTTTTTGAATTTTTTATTCCCGTTTCAAAATGCGGTCAAAACGGCGGGAATGACCGTTCCTAGCTGGTGGTTGAATCTTGGAATTTTTTTGGTGTTTCTCTGATTAAATAGATACTTATGTACCTTGAAATGATTTTTGAAAAAAATAAATAGCAAACTATGAGGCACCTACAGTTCAAATTTGACCCGCTTCCAACTAAATCGGCAGGAATTTGTCTTTTTCACGAGAGGTGAATCAAAACTTTTTACACCCAACCATTTTGTCAATTGTGCATTAAATATGTCCTAGTATTTTATAAAATTGATTTGGTCCAATTTTGCAACAATTATGTGGGAGGTCCTTCACAAAAAAACCTCCTTTTGGGCACTCGAAAAATGGAAAATAGTTTTTCCATCCAAAGAAAATGGAGACTTCCTTAGGCAACATTGTTTTCCATTCCAATATGCACCATTGTGCATAATATGAAATTATTTGAACAAACTATGCCATGAATGTGGCCATAAGATTGATCATTTGGCTTGAAAGCCATTAAGCTCGTTTCTGAGAACACTTTTTAAAAATAATTACCGTATTACAAGTTTGTTATTTTTCCTGGGAATTGGCCACATATAATGACACAATGCGAAGGTTTCCCAATTTTTTATTTCAAAATGTGGTTAAAACGGCGGGAATGACCGTTCCTAGCTAGTGGTTGAATCTTGGATTTTTTTTTGGTGTTTCTTTGATTAAATAGATACTTATGTACCTAGAATTGATTTTTTGAAAAATTAAATAGCAAATATGAGGCAGCTGCAGTTCAAATTTGACCCGCTTCCAACTGAATCGGCGGGAATTTGTCTTTTTCACGAGAGGTGGATCAAAACTTCTGACACTCAACCATTTGGTCAATTGTGCATTAAATATGTCCTAGTATTTTAGAAAAATGATTCGGTCCACTTTTGCAACAAATATATGGTAGGTCGTTCACAAAAAAACTCATTTTGGGCACTCAAAAAATGGAAAATGAATTTTTCATCCAAAAAAATGTAATGTTTTTAGGCAACATTGTTTGCCATTCCAAGATGCACCCTTGTGCAAAGTATGATATAATTTGAACAAATTTTGCCATTCCAAAATGCACCATTGTGCAAAAAATATAATAGAAACACACAGAAAAACACAATTACGTATGCTTTGTTTTCATTGGTTGAAATGTTTGTGCCATGGATTGATGACTGGCATCCATCCATCCATCCATCCACCCATCCCATTTATCTAAAGAAAAAGAGAGAGAGAGAAAAAGAACCCTATCCCCTCCCACCCCCGGGCAGCCCAACCACCCAAACCATATCCCCTCCCACTCCATCGCCGCCGCCCCCTTCTCCCCAGATCCATCGCCGCCGCCCCCTTCTCCCCCCTCATCGCGCACGCTCAAGCCGCTCGCCGCCACCACGCTCCTCCACCTCCAGGCGACGCCGAGCCCGCGGTCTCCCTCCCCAAGATCGCGCAGGAGCCCGCGGTCCTCTTGCACCTACAGCTCGGCTCTCCTCCTCCCCTTCCAGATCGCGCCGCCACCATCACCCCGCCTTCCAGATCCGACGCCATCCCCACCCACCACCGCCACGCCACCCACCGTCGACCTCGTCTCCGCCATCCCCTCCCCTCACCTTCCCCATATCCACTAGTCCAGGCACGACCATGGCGTCCCCCCCTCCTCTCTGCTAGGGTTAGGATTTCCACCTAACCCTCCCCCGATCTGGCAGCCACCGGTGACCTCCCTGCCCGTCTCCGGTCTCCCCCACCGGTGCTGTCCCCACCCTCGATGCCCTCGCCTCGGGCGGCACCACACCCTCTTCCCCTCCCCCACTCTCTTCCCTTGGCGCGCCACCACCGTCTCGTCGCCAAGGGCGGCTGCTCGTCAACGCGCACGGCTTTGAGATGTCAGAGATGTCAGGGTA
>NC_041389.1:2214739-2224893 GCF_002162155.2 Triticum dicoccoides
TCGACCTCGTCTCCGCCATCCCCCTCCCATCACCTTCCCCATATCCACTAGTCCAGGCACGACCATGGCGTCCCCCCCTCCTCTCTGCTAGGGTTAGGATTTCCACCGAACCCTCCCCCGATCTGGCAGCCACCGGTGACCTCCCTGCCCGTCTCCGGTCTCCCCCACCGGTGCTGTCCCCACCCTCGATGCCCTCGCCTCGGGCGGCACCACACCCTCTTCCCCTCCCCCACTCTCTTCCCTTGGCGCGCCACCACCATCTCGTCGCCAAGGGCGGCTGCTCGTCAACGCGCACGGCTTTGAGATGTCAGAGATGTCAGGGTACGGCGACGCTTCGGGCACCGGCGGCATGACGGCGCTGCAGATTCCCCGAGACATACGCATGTGAGTGATTTTTCTCCCCATTCACTTTCTTTCTGTTCCCCGCGTTCTGTTTCAGTCTTTCAGAGAGATTTCTCCAACTTATTATCCGGTTGATGCTCGGATTCTTTCTCACACGCAATTGATCTCCTTCATATATATCAGCGTTTCGGGCCCTTGGATTCGGGTATGCTGCCTCCACCTTGAGTGCCACCTTCATCAATGGTGTCCTTGGCCCCCAGACCAGACCGGTAATCTTTCGACAGAGAATTCTTATGTCGGAGTTTTCTTCCCTGTTAAGTTTAAGGTTCCTGGTTTACTGTTAGCTTGTGGCTGCAACATACCCTTGCTTCCCTGAGAAGAGAAGGCAACGCTAGATTAGAACGCGTCATTTTGTCTGCGGGTTTGAGCTGATTATACAGTGCGGCTATGTTAGGCTAGCTACCTGAGCCACAAAGTTTTGTTCCGTGGAACATTTAACACCTTTTACTGTGCTTTCTCCAAGTGTTGATAAAAACTCAATTATCTGTAGTATTCCTACGAGTGCATAGATACGCGATCCCGGGTCTGACAAGTGATGAGTGTCAAAATCATGAAATGTACTTATAATTTAGAAGGACGCCTGGTTTCAGATTTTGACAGCACAAGAGTCATATGTGGACATTACTTTTATTTTTTCTATGAAGTCGTGGGCAGATGACTAGCTAGCAGTGTTGTACTCTATGATCACTGTGATGTTGCACAACTCACTTCGAACTTTAGCTTTCAAATCAAAGAAACCGAGCAGATCTTACCAATCCTTCAATCCCCCACAGCCTTAACAGAGAAGATCACTGTGATGGCTGCCTTCTCTTTTCAGCCTTAACAGAGAAGATGGAGTTATCCGTTCTATTTAGCCTATTTTTACTTGTGTTGGATTAACCTGTGAACAAAATTCAAGTTCCTATAATAGTAAATTAAATCTAGTTTCTGCACATCATATTGTTTTCAGGTTTAGCACCTGAGCTGTATTCTTCCACATGAGTGGAACCACTTAGGGTTGTTTTAGCACGTTGTAGTTCCAGCCTGAGAGAAACTGTAGTTTCCTCTCCAACTCAGTAATTATTGGTCCACATGAATGACATGTTTTTAAATCTATTTCCTAATTTTGTGGTCTGGGAACAAGGCTGGTTGCTGTAGCGACTCAAAAGTTCATTGCAGACGTCGCAGACATTGTTGTTACTTACTATTCGTTGCATTGTAGTTTCGCTGGAGATTTTGCTTGAGAGCCATTTGGATTCACGCAGCATCAGGAGGAGCTCAAACACGACCACCAAGAGGCACCACCGCAGCAGCAGGTAGCACGTCCATATCCACCTCCCTCTCCCTCTGCTCTCAATCCTTTTTATTAGAATATACTGTCTACATTCTGAACCCCCTAATGTGACACAAGTATATGCACATGCTATGGTTTAAGTGTTGCTTGTGTATGGTAAATAGGTTGAGCACCCACCGCTATTTGATGCTATTTTGTTTAGGATTCTGTTCCTCTATGCATGTAATCTCCATACCATGCTCAAGCATACACACACGGTTGATTTGCATGGAACGATTACTACTAACTAAAGAAGGAAGCAGACTTCTTCACATAAAGGAAGATGTCTGTTTTAGTAATATAAACAAATAAAAAAAGATTGTTTGCATACAATTAGATCATTCTCACTTATTAGTTGATGAGTTCAAAGTATGTAGAATCTTTAGTTCTCTGGTTATATTATAGTCAGAATTATACTGTGTGCATGATTTTATCCATTGCTGGTACTATGGATAGAGCTTTGTGTGTAATCTGGAGTTGTTCTTGTTATTGTTCTATCCATTTTATTGTTCTATCCATTTTATTATACTGTGTGCATGATTGTTCCATTGCTGTTGCATGATTTTATCCACTGTTCGCTCCAAACTGGGAGCTTGTTCTATATTTTTCTATAATGAATCAGCTAATAATCTGGAGTTGTTCTTGTTATCCATTGCTAGTACTATGGATAGAGCTTTGTGTGTTTATCATTCTATAATGAATTGTCCTTTACTCCATTTTACTCTAGTTTTTCTAATTCTTCTTAGCTGATTCATGTAACAGGGCGATCATGGAGGGCATGCAGTCGTTCTGTTAGCCCAGTCCTGACTATGGCCATCCAGTGAGTCCGGCATTTGATCTCTATCGAAGGAGCTCCATGTTGAAGAAGAAAACACTTGTAGAGCTTGTAACATTACTTGGAGAGCTTGTAAAGTATTGTAGAGCTTTGCATTTGTAGAGCTTGTAAAGCATTGTATATGTTGAGCTTGTATTACGTGTCATTTGTAGAGCTTGTAGTGAATCTGGCTAGTGTTATTTGAATTATTATGTGTGTTTTCTGCTTGCCTATTTAAATACTGGTTATTTTCTTACTATGAAATTCAAATATGATGTTAAATTGAAATATGAAGAATCTGAGCCTAATAGCTGGGACCCATTCATTAGAACCTGACAAGTGGGACTTGTTTGACTAATGGACCCATTTTATAAAAAAAAGAAAACTAAAACTGCTGGTACAAAAAGGCCTTGGCCCAGAAAATAAAAAGACCGAATTGTAGGGCTTGGCCCGTGTAGTTCACCAAAATTAGCAGCGAAAAAAGTATAAATGGGTTGAATTAATGGGCTCGGCCCATATAAATACCAAATTGGACCGGGCTGATTCCTATGCCACATCAGATTGCCACGTCGGATGCCTACGTGGCCTGGGGAGGCCGCTAGTGACCAAAACAAAACAGTAGGCATATTTTGGTCGTAAACGTCCACGACCTTCTCACAGAGAAGGTCGTTCATTTCAGTTTACGACCGCCAGCTTTTGACCTTCTGTTTTTGGTAAAAAAAAGGTTACAAATGAAAAACAATGACCTTTCAGTGACCAATAATCAAGGTCATAAGTTGACATATTTTTTGTAGTGCCAGTGTATTTAACTCTGATTATTATTTTTGACAACGACACTTGTTCGACAAGGGAATAATTTATCATCCAGAAGATACGTGTTGTTCTTCTAATTAAAAGCATTAAACAGTGGATGAAAACAAGCGTGACACTTTTTCGCAGAAAGAAAAAAAAGCAAGCGTGAGACATAAAATGGTCGCCTTTTAAGCGGCTAGACAGATAGATATAGATAGATGGGTACACACGGTGAATTGTTGCATCATCATCGTCTATTGGTCACACACAGTTCACCGGAGATGGGGCCAAAAAGGCCCTCCCTCTGCTCGGTCAAGATAAGCCAGAGGTGAAACTGAAGCGCGGAGGCCCCGCTCCGGGCACACGTAGCTGCTCGCGTCCGTAGCCCCACGTTCCCTCCGTGTGGCTCTAGCGCGAGCGTTAGCGCTCTGGTTTGGCTCCACCGCGAGCCACGCCCCGCACCCACCCTGGCATGAGATGCGTCGTACTAGGAGGCATCAACCTCCCTCTTATATGCCTCGAAAGCACCAGAAGGGCCCAGAGGAGCAATTCTTTTTACTGCAAGAGAGCGTCTCCTTCCTTCCTCATCGTGCTAGGCAAAGTCGAGCAGTGCGGAAGAGCACAACACCGCACAAGACATCAATGGTGTCCACAACTGAGTCCGTCCGGGAGGAAGATTACGAGGATTGTGCAGTCGAGGCGGGAGGTGGACACCATTGATGTCCGGTGCGGTGTTGTGCTATTCCGCGCTGCTCGACGCTGCCTCACACGACGAGGAAGAAAGGATATGCTCTCTCGCAACACAAACAATTTGCTCCTCTTCGCCCCACTTCTGCTTTAGAGGTGTATAAGAGGGGGTGGACGTCGCCTTCTACGACGCATGTCATGCTAGGGCAGACGCGTGGCCTGGCTTGCGGCGTAGCCGAGCTCAGAGCTGTAATGCTCGCGCTACAGCTGGACAACACACGAAGCCCGTGGCCTGGGGAGTACGTGGAGTTACGGGCATGAGGGGTTGTGGTTGCGTGGCCCCGAAGCGGTGCCTCCACGCTCTAGTTTCTCCTCCTCTGGCTTGTCCAGGTCGAGCAGAGGGAGGAGATTTTTGGCCCAGCTCCGGCGAACTACGTGTGATCAACAGACAATGACGATGCGACAACTCACCGTGTATACCTATCTATCTCTATCTATCTGTCTAGCCGCTTAAAAGGCAACCGTCTTCTGTCTTGTGCTTCTTCTTTTTTTTGGGAGAAGTCTCACGCTTGTTTTCGGCTACCGTTTAATGCTTTATCTGGCGAGGAACTGTTTAATGCTTTTAATTAGAATAACACATATGTTCAGGATGATGTAGTATTCTACTACACGGCAGGGTTTAGAGTATGGATCTGCATCCACTTCTCAAACAAGTGTCTATCTAGTACTCAGGAAAAAAACAAGTGTCTATCTATGTGTTGGAAGAGTGGCTATGATTATGATGGATTTTTTTACGAGAAATCGACCTCCCGAAGCTAAGCGCGGTACTGCTACCATTGGCGACCAATATCGTATTTCTTTACAGCATAATCGATGCTATTGATGTTTGATTGCATATGATGCCCATGCAAGTGGCAAAGAATCTTCGCCCCTTCAAAAGATATTTGATCTATAATGGGATAGATAAAAAGTGTGAAGTGTCACCAACTTATACCAATAATAGTCTAATGTTGATTATTTTCAAATAATGTGCTACTTTAACTTAAGCAAACAATATTCTATCACTAATTATTTCCAGATAAGTGGCTAGCTTTAAGTGCTTCTAGTTAGAATCACATATACCTTCAAACTAAAAAGTTATTCTACCTGTAAATTGTAGATTTTGTGTCAAGACTATATGTGTCTATCTACATGTTAGAGAAGGAACTATGATGAAAATCCCATACGAGTCAACTAGATCAACTTAAATTTTAAGTAAGGCTCTAAAAATAAAAAGATTCATCCATGTTATGTCTCCCCCCTCTCCTCCTCTGGCTTGTCCTGATCGAGCAGAGGGAGGGGCTTTTGGCTCCAGCTCTGGCGAACTGTGTGTGACCAACAGACGATGACGATGCAGCAAATCATCGTGTGTACCTATCTATCTCTATCTACCTGTCTAGCCGCTTAAAAGGCAACCATCTTCGGTCTTGCGCTTCTTCTTTTTTGGGGGAAAAGTCTGGCGCTTGTTTTTGGATACCGTTTACTGCTTTACTAGTGGTTGGGGTGCACCCTGGTGCGCCGCCTGAGAGGAACTTGGGGCGGTGCCGGGTGGGATGCGCCCCTTTCAATTTTCTATTTATACCACGTAATGTTATTGTTTGTACTATGTACTGCTATTGCCTTACAAACTAAATTCATTAGCACACTACATTTGTATGAACAGGCGATGACACATACATTAACAGGTGTAAATCAGCCGTTTAATGTATTCTAGCAAACATCTTGCTCCATTAAGTCACCTTTAGGCAAACATTACTACCATGAAAATGTAACTACAGGATTAAAACTTTGAGTTGTGATATTTATCTTAGTTGATAGGAATAGACACAATAAAAATTGGAAAGAGCGCAGTGCATTCAGTGCATCATTTTATGTTTACACAATATACATGATGACCAAATAGATACATACCGTCATACGATGAGACTACCAGTTCTTTAGTGCCTCGGGAACATCCTCAAAAGCAACTAATTGGAATTCTTTCCTTTCAAATCCACTCCTCCATATATGACCCTGGAATTACATTAGAACAGAAATCCATCAAATGGAAAGATGTATGTTTCCAGTACTGGAATGGAATATGAAAGGCACGAGCACCTCTATCGTGGATCCATGGAGAAGAGGGGATCCTCGACGAGCTCCTCTCCCGGAGGCACGAGATGAGGATATACGAGGCGTCTTGGTCAATGACGTCACCTCGCCTCCAACTCGCGCACCACCAGCCACCAGTTCTCTAGACCACGCCTGGCCACCGTATCGACCTCGCTCTGCTCTACCTATGAAGGCCTTCGCGTCCGCCCCGTGATGTGTCCTGCAGCAACTTCCACAGGTGTTTGAAAAACAAGCTGAACATTGACGATGTGAAGTTATAATCGATGACACCGACTAATGAATAACTATCCAAGAAAGCAAAGGCAAAAGGTATGCAAAGGGGACTGTAGAACACACTGAGTATTTGCATTTGACAACAACATTTCATGAAATTATGATTCAAGAGCGAGAGGCATCCTACCATGCATAGCAACATGGTAATATTCACCATTCCTCACCGTAAAATCTCATAGTGATATTTAGTTAGTTTTCAGCAATTGAGAGATCCTTATCGTGAAAGGACTAGTGCCAACGGCTTACTAATACAACGGCTGATTCACCAAACCGACCCGGGAAGGGAATGTTCTAGCAACAAAGAACCACAAACGGCATTTATAATCCTGAATTATCAACATGCTAGTACGATTATTTCTGGATGTTACCTCTCTCCTTGGAAGGCCAGCAAGAGTAAGCATCACAGATTGCTGAGAAGGCTCCCACTTTGAAATGGAATCAGGTGCAGACCCATCAACTGGATGGTGAAATTTGCATCTTCAGAAAATTTACAAAATCCAAATAAGAAAAATGGTCCAACTTTTAGGTGAGACATTCCTCTGCGGTCTTAGGTTGTCTATGTACATTAAAGTTCCTGCTTTCATCAAATATCCACCTAACCATCAGGTAGGTGTTTTAACACTAAACACTATAAACACTGGGCGATAGTTTCATATGAGTCAACACTAACCAATATAAACATTGTAACAGTTCAATATGACAGCCTGTTAAAAAATAGAAGCCACACTTTATATTGATCTGATCATACTATTGGAGATCATGAACAACACTATGACAATCCATAAGAAATAATGCTCAATTCTTTAGTACATTTTTCCATATGTTGTCTACAGAAAGCAATTATAACCTATTTAGCAGCAGACTTTCTTGTTTCAGTAACCGAGACACTCTCGCCAACCTTCACGACCGAAAAAATTTAGACTCGAAAACTTATTATAATATCTTTTTGAGAGCAAAAAAAACTCAATTTGCACATCAGCGGGCCAACTGGAAAGCAGAAAGTCCATCTTTGCAAGACATGATACATTGGCCTTGCAATGCTTATGATACTCATAAGTGACAAGCACAAATATGGAGAAGGAAAGAATCCATATTTGTTTAATTCATGAGGGATCAATCCCCACCGGAAATCATGCACTTAAATCTACTATTAGAAATCTCTAGAGAACACGAGTCACCATTTAGCAAATTAAGATGGTTAAAGCCGTTGGAGCAAGGCATAGGAATGTCATGTGTTAGCCTATGCAAGGATGTTGTATGGAAAACATTAAGTTGTAAATAAACCCTTCTCAGCCATTGTTCTTTCATCAAGTTGGAAGCCATCAAGTCTATATGAAATAAATATATTTGTACATATTCCTTCTTTTGCAGATTTACAGTAGAAGGCAAAAAGTGATGCTATAAAGTGCATAGCTCTCTGACCAACTAAACCTCTATGCAAAGCACAAATCTTAGTAGGTTTACCATGGAATAGGCAATCACAATTTTTTCAAGTACTTTTAAAGCTCCACCCTGCATCCAGCCACCAAATGATGGTATAAAAACAATGGTAATGCAGTATTAGTTCCATATATCCATTGAGAAAAGGGGATCAAGAAACCAACATAAATCTGAACAAGAGAGGTCTTGACCTTGGCATCCAGAGCTTGCAGCTGGTCACCCAATCATACATCGTAATCAACGAGCTACTGAAGCTGACAGGAACAGAGGAGCCTAGCAACAATAAAAAAACATATTAAGATACCAATGAGAACAATGGCGACCACTACCAACCCGTTGTTACATAATTATTGGAATTTGACACCTAATGTTCTTGTGGGGATTACTGGTGACTTTGCCTGCCTTGACTTACTATTTGTACAACAACTTACGGTGGATATTGTTTTCATGAGGTAATTGTTTTGTAACATTATTATATGAAATGTAAGGAACAAAATTCAATGTGCAGACCTCTGTAATATATGGAGAGCAAAAGAAAAAGTTCACTCCTGTGCTATGTGATGTAACTGGTCTACAAGTCTAGAACACACCATTATCTAGTGTTTTGCAAAGGAGAACTTCATTTCAACTCTACACGCCACCATGTGGCTCCTTGTTATGGTTATTTTAATAGAGACAGATTTGGCATCACAGCAAAGTCTAATTTCCTAGTCAAGTTCTTCGTTATATATGACATTGTTTCTGTATAACCCTATGTATTTGGTAGTCGTTCAACCTGCAGATTTTAGAAATATATTTGGTGGAGTACTTCCATTGGAGAGACTCAGCTGGAACTTGGAGATGATATTAATTTTGTAAAACAAAATTTGGTTTCTTGGTTGAAGTGGTTAATTCCATGGAAGTGAGACACATCAGCTTTGAGAGGATGCATCAAATAGAAAAAATGGTATTGTTTACATGCTTCAGTTTACACGTGACACTAGCCAAAGGAAATTAACCAAATTAACATATCTTTTTTCAAGTTAATAGCAAGTTAGCAACTACAACTTCACAATAACTCAACCAGAACACAAGCTTTTTTCAGAGAACTTGATGAAGCAGCTGTGTGTGCACCTGCAGTTCTACGTATCAGCTGTGACTGTCAACCATTGGTCTCTGAAGTGTCTTGCCTTACAAGGGAAAGTTTGAGCATACATACTGAATCAATTAATATGGACGATGGCTGCCGTCACATCATCCGGCGAGACTCCACCACCAGTTGCCTGCACGGTTACCCTGTGAACTAGAGGATCAGGAAAAGAAGGAGACATGAACAAGGTTGTGCACGAGGCAACTACAAGAATCACCAACGTGTAAACCCAAGAAGAAACTTGTAGCAAGATCATCACCTGTAAATAATAAATTGGAGCACCAGATTAGTCAAAAATTTAGGAGGAGATGACTAAAATAAAGAACATCGGAACACAACATAACAGAAGGCAAAACAAACCAAGGCAGCCTCTTGCGATGTGATTCCCCGACCGCTCCTGCCGCTACGGCCGGTGAGCCCCCTCAACTACCGGCCCCGCCAGCATGCGCCACTCCACCAACCCTGTTGCTTCCGACTATAGGTGCCAGATTCGCCACGGCCTTCCTACTCGGGGGCGAGCAGAGATGGGCGGAACAATTCCGGGCGACGGTGGGGAGGACCATCGATGGCCGCAAGAGCGGAGGTGACTTTGTCCGGCTGTGCGTGTGGCGGTGGCTAGGAACCCTAGCGTCGCGATCGATGGCGTCCCTATCGTCCACCTCCATGGATCTGGATTGAGAAGAGAAAGGGGAAGGAGACGAGACCACGAAGAGGGGGGCTAGGATGGGGAGGGGAGGCGGCGGCATACTATGGGTCGAGGGGAGTCTTGGAGTGGACGACTCAGTGTGGAGTTCCTTCGCAGGGAAGAAAAGGACACGAGTATGTTTCTCTTCTTGTTTTTTCTCTCGTGAATGCGTTTTCATCCTGGGCACAGTGAAAATCGGCGTGGACACCACCAGCGCTCGACCTTCATGCGACGCTTATTGTGTTGGATTTGGCAAGGAACTGTTTAATCCTTTTAATTAGAATAACACATATCTTGAGGATGATAAACTATTCTACTACACGACAAGGGCTAGAGTATTGATGTGCATCCACATGTCAAACAATTGTCGATCTAGTACTCATGAAAAAAACAAGTGTTTATAAGCGCATTATTGTTGCCATTGGTGACCAATATCCGAATCATCATATTCCTTTAATGCATAATCGAT
>NC_041389.1:2225441-2231908 GCF_002162155.2 Triticum dicoccoides
GTGATTGGTGGTATCTTGGCAGAACTACCAGTCAATCCCCTATCAGGAAGAAACTGCACAACATGATCATCTTAGTCGTGTGATCCATCGTGTAAGGAAATAAACAATTGGGTGTTCGTGAACAAGCTCTGTCTTGTCGATCGTCATCGCAAGCCCAAGTTAGCATTTAGGTGTGGGCCCAAACAGCCAGAAAGGAAAAAATAAACTAAAATGGGTAATTAGTGGCACCAATTTTGCTAAATTGGACAAAAATGTGAAAAGCACTTCTAAATGAGGCATTTTGTCACAACCATGAAACTAGGGGATAAAAAGTGAAATCCGCTCATTTTTTTATTTTGAATGCTGAATAT
Organism: Triticum dicoccoides; assembly: GCF_002162155.2. Lineage (NCBI taxonomy): Eukaryota > Viridiplantae > Streptophyta > Magnoliopsida > Poales > Poaceae > Triticum > Triticum dicoccoides. The sequence continues at coordinate 2,225,792 of NC_041389.1, forward strand.
TGGTTTTTGTGAAAATGAATTTTTGGCATAAATCAAATGATGCCAAAAATGACTTTCGTCCGCTCTATATATAAAGCAACAATCAACATAGAACTCAGTGCAACAAACCACACACCCAAGAGAAGATACATAGGTCCCAAAGTACAACTACAACACCCCAACCAAAGCCATGAAGGCAAAACATGAACAATAAGGAACATTGTGAAGTCGATGGAGCCCTTAACCGAGCCAACAACAAAGAGGCAAAGGTGATAGCCGGCGAACTGAGAGTGCCAAGGCGGTGCCTTCAGGAAGATTACACCTCTAGAGTGCCGCAATCTCCCTATCCAAAGGATCAAGATTTTTCATGCGAAGCACCCAAACGATCAATACAAGGATAGTTTGTTCCATGAGCACACTAACCAATTATATTGTTCACATTTAATTTCTGCAAAAGAAATGCTCACATTTACATATGAGAGGTGATTCCGTCAAAACACCCGTGAGCTCTCGTCGTTTGATCATCTTTGATTTCTCTTAACTGTTTTTCTATGTATGTTAGGGTGGTCACCTTCACCTACGTATGCCAGATTAGTGAGATGACACAAGGAAACACCTGAAATTTGTCGCAAAAACGAAACTGAATAGCTTAATCTCAGTAGGAAATGCGAGGAGACCACACAGTCGCGAGAACCATACGAAGGCGTATGCCCCTCCCTTTTTAGGTGGTGCTAGGCGCCAACTGGCAGCAGGCAGAAAACACTAAGTTAGATGTTTGATGCGCCGATGTGTGACTCTTTGACCTCCTTAAATTAATAGAATCTCCCTTTCCCTGAAAAACAGGCAAGTGTGTTTTTTATATTATAAAGCCATACATGGCAATTTTATTTTTTAGCTTATTCACTCCATATCATTTGTCGCATCAATACTCCTTTGTGGTTAAGTCTTTACTCACGAGCAGTATAACTGGTATGTTTAGATTTCTTTTTTTAGGTAATGGGCAGCTACACCCTTTGGTTCATTCATAATTAATTCATTACATATAATGGTCCTACTTACATCAGGGAACTCATTAATCCAGCAGGACCAAACATCATGCTCTGCCGATTTCGCCAGAACATGTGCTGCCCCATTACATGTACGACTGACATGAATAAAAGTACAAGATACAAACCTTGTCGCACATTTGCTAATATCATGGACTATGGCTCCAATAGGGGACTTATCAAAACCTAAACCCTTGACCTTATTGATCAGTGACATGCAATCAGATGCTACCATGATCTTCCGTATGCCAAGGTTATTGGCAAGGATTAAGGCTTGACGAAGTATATTTTTTTCAAAATTGATAAAAAATATATGTTGAAGAAATCCTTTAAAAGTTGATGGATTTTATTTAAAATTAATGAGCTTTTTTCAAAATTAATGTATTGATTTTTCAAATTCGATGAGAGCAGCTCAGCTAGCGCACACACGGCTAGGGTTAGAGCCACCTCATCTCCATCGAAACTCTATACAGCCCATGGACCTTTTGTTAGGTGTATGTGGCCCATCAGTTATATCATCCTTTGCGTGATGGCTGGCCCATTTGGCTATCATTTTCCTCACATGGTGATGGACAGAGACATGATGGCTGGCCCATTTGGCTATCATTTTCCTCACATGGTGATGGACAGAGACATGATGGCTGGCCCACTTGGCTATCGCTGGAAGCGTCCGCAGTTATGGCCCGACCCATTTTCGGGTTTTCGCTCGCATGCTTCCTGTGTTCGTTTTGGGCAAATCCTATTCGGCGCTGCAGGCGTCGGTTAACGTGCATTTTGTTAACAGGCGCCTGTAGCGCACACCACCTCCCGCCAGTTGGGCCGACCCTTTTAATTTTTCTTCTCATTTCTTAAATCTTAAAAACAATGCGCTCCTGGTGAATCAAATTAGAGACCCCCCTCATGTTACCATGCGTTTACCAACCCGCCACCAAGCTGAATATCGTAAGAAGCAACGTTTCCCTTCTTTTATTCTTTCCTTTTTTGCTTTTTTTCTTTTTCTTTTTTTGTCTTTTTTCCTTTCCTTTTTAAATTTGGATGTACTTTTTGCAAAATTGATGAAGTTTTTATAAATTTGATGAATTTTTTTCAAATCCACTGAACTTTTTTCAGATTCGATGAACGTTTTTCAAATTCGATGAACTTTTCTTCAGATTCGATGAACTTTAAAAAAATTGAAATCGAATGAACTTTTTCCAAAATCGATGAACTTTAATTGAAGATCAATGCACCTTTTCCCATTTTGTGAAATTCATCAACCTTTTTTCAACCAGTGATCTTTCTTTTGTGGACGATTTTTTAATTCCTACTTTCGTCCGCTTTATATATAAAGCAACAATCAACATAGAACTTAGTGCAACAAACCACACACCCAAGAGAAGATACATAGGTGCCAAAGTACAACTACAACACCCCAACCAAATCCATGAAGGCAAAACATGAACAATAAGGAACGTTATGAAGTCGATGGAGCCCTTAACCGAGCCAACAACAAAGAGGCAAAGGTGATAGCCGGCGAACTGAGAGTGCCAAGGCGGTGCCTTCAGGAAGATTACACCTCCAGAGTGCCGCAATCTCCCAATCCAAAGGATCAAGATTTTTCACGCGAAGCACCCAAACGATCAATACAAGGATAGTTTGTTCCATGAGCACACTAACCAATTATATTGTTCACATTTAATTTCTGCAAAAGAAATGCTCACATTTACATATGAGAGGTAATATCATGGACTATGGCTCCAATAGGGGACTTATCAAAACCTAAACCCTTGACCTTATTGATCAGTGACATGCAATCAGATGCTACCATGATCTTCCATATGCCAAGGTTATTGGCAAGGATTAAGGCTTGACGAAGTATATATTTTTTTTCAAAATTGATAAAAAATAAATGTTGAAGAAATCCTTTAAAAGTTGATGAATTTTATTTAAAATTAATGAGCTTTTTTCAAAATTAATGTATTGATTTTTCTAATTCGATGAGAGCAGCTCAGCTAGCGCACACACGGTTAGGGTCAGAGCCACCTCATCTCCATCGAAACTCTATACAGCCCATGGACCTTTTGTTAGGTGTATGTGGCCCATCAGTTATATCATCCTTTGCGTGATGGCTGGCCCATTCGGCTATCATTTTCCTCACATGGTGATGGACAAAGACATGATGGCTGGCCCATTTGGCTATCATTTTACTCACATGGTGATGGACAGAGACATGATGGCTGGCCCACTTGGCTATCGCTGGAAGCGTCCGCAGTTATGGCCCGGCCCGTTTTCGGGTTTTTGCTCGCATGCTTCCTGTGTTCGTTTTGGGCAAATTATATTCGGCGCTGCAGTCGCCGGTTAACGTGCATTTTGTTAACAGGCGCCTGTAGCGCACACCACCTCCCGCCAGCTGGGCCGACCCGTTTAATTTTTCTTCTCATTTGTTAAATCGCAAAAACAATGCGCTTCTGATGAATCAAACTAGAGACCCCCCTCATGTTACCACGCGTTTACCAACCCTCCACCAGGCTGGATATCATAAGAAGCAACGTTTCCCTTCTTTTATTCTTTCATTTTTTGCTTTTTTTTTGCTTTTTCTTTTTTCTTTTTTCCATTCGTTTTGAAATTAGGATGTACTTTTTGCAAAATTGATGAAATTTTTATAAATTTGATGAACTTTTTTTCAAATCCACTGAATTTTTTTCAGATTCGATGAACTTTTTTCAATTATGATGATATTTTTCAAATTCGATGAACTTTAAAAAAAAATTGAAATTGAATGAACTTTTTCCAAAATCGATGAACTTTAATTGAAGATCAATGCACCTTTTCCCACTTTGTGAGTTTTATCTTTTAAATTCATCAACCTTTTTTCAACCAGTGATCTTTCTTTTGTGAACGATTTTTTAATTCCTACTTTTAAAAAAAACTTACACATATCTTTTGAATTGTCAATGGTCAACTGGCTAGACCGGTCAATTGGTGAAACTTTTTCCCATAATAGTGAACTTGTTTTATTTTTTCAAATAGTGCCGCTAGAATAGTTCTTAAGCATTGCACGCTGCAATTAATCACTAGTAGGCGAATGGTGCTCCACTCCCCGCGTCGTGCTCCTTTTTTTGGTGGTTTTTGCGCTACAGTATTTCTGTGCACTACGGGCCGGCCCACTAGTTCTCCTGTGAACGCCAGTTCGCTTCAGAGGTGCTTAAGGCGCCGACTAGGACCTCCCCTCGTTCTTTCATGGTGGTTATTTTTTTTCTTGTCACTGTTGTTACGTTGGGTCGTCGCCGAACTGTCTGATTATATCGGATTTTTTTCTGTTGTTTTCTTTCTTATGATTTTCTTCATTTCTTCACTATTTTTTTAGGGGTTTCCATTTTCTTCTTTTTTATCACTGGGTTTCTTTGTTTCTTTCTCAATTTTACTTTTTTTGTTTGTTTTTTGTTTGTTTTTTGTTTGTATCTTTCTCGGTTTTTTGCTTGCTTTTTTCTTTCTTTTTATTTGGTTTTGTTTTTTTCTTGCTCGTTTTCATTGGTTTTCCTTGTTTTCTAATACACGATCTACATTTTTCCTTAAAATACATGTTTTGAACACTTTTTTGAATACATGGTCAACAGTTAAAAAATATATGGTGAACATTTTTTAAATACAGAATTAAATTCTTGTAGATATATATGTTTTTATGTCTACTTTTATTTAATGTATGTTGTGCATTTTTCCGTAAACATCAGGAATAGTTTTTTATGCACACTTAACATCTTTTAAATACAAGATCAACATTTCTTTCATACACATTGAATATTTTCTGTATACATTATTCATATAGATGGAAAACGTTTTTTACTATAAACACTTAACATTTTTCAAATTCCTGATTAATACTTTTCAAATGCGTGAATAAAAAATTTAAATGCTTGATTAATAATATTCAAATAGGTAATCAGCATTTTCTCATACGCATTGTATAGTGTTTGTATATATTATTCATATTCATTAGAAACATCTTTTGTATACAAATTTAACATTTTTCGAATGCTTGATTAATATTTTTTAAATATATGAAAACTTTTCTCATACACATTGTATATTTTGTGTATCCATGTATACATTAGAAACATTTTTCAAATGCTTGATTAACATTCTTCACAACCTGCTACATTTTTTGAATAGATGATCAAGTTTTTTTCAAACACATTGTATATTTTCTGTATAGATTTTTCATATACATGAGAAAGATTCTTTCTATACACATTTGACATTTTCCAAATGCTTGATTAACATTTTTTAAAGTTTTATGTGAGAGTGTCTTTTGTAATATATATTTTTAGAATATCTGGGAGTATAAAAAAGTAGAAAAATGATAAAAACATAAAAAAAACACCAAAAAATTTGAGGTTGTGGCCTACCTCCCGCGCTCCTTACGTCAGACGAGGCTGCCCTACCGTCGGACAGAGATGTGGCTGGAGTAAAAGCTGTTCATACAAAAATTACTAAATGTTGTTCACGCCTTTGGCACGAGGAGGACACAATATGAACCTTCCCAGCCAACTACCTTGAATGTCTTTTGCCTCTCTCTTTACCATCTATAACTCAATGTTATGCAATTAGTACCTTGCATGCTGCATGGGGCGGGGTTCCATTCCACCGGATCACCACGTGGTTGGGTCTGGCTTAGAAAATATGTGCCATGCAAAACCCAAGAACTAAGAGTGGAATGCCCCTTGTATTGAGAAGCTCTACGTGTTGTCCTGCGTTCATTCCTTTATTTTCAGTCGTTATCTTACTCTCATTGGCTCATTAGGGACCACGTGAGGTAGCGGTACCGTTAGAAAGCTCTTTTCCTAAAATCCTCTACCTTCTTCTTCGTCTGAACTCTCTCTCTCTCTCTCTCTCTCTCTCTCTCTCTCTCTCTCTCTCTCTCTCTCTCTCTCTCTCTCTCTCTCTCTCTCTCTCTCTCTTCCGGATCGGCTCCATGGGAGCCAAAACCTAGGCATGCTCTTGGAGAAGGCGTTCGCGCTTTCACTCCTGGCACAAGTGTATGCGCTGCATCTTTTTTCGGTTTGCTTCGAATTTCTTAGAAGTTTTCTTAGTTCCCATCATGGGCATGCCGAGC
>NC_041389.1:2231918-2236071 GCF_002162155.2 Triticum dicoccoides
TCCTACTCGTGTTGTATTGACGGGATGGGGTGTACAGAGTTCAAGGATGATATCAAGGATCATAGGTATACCAACGGATGACGAATAATGTCTATACCGACTAGCCCGGCCGTGACTTAAGGATACCGATGTTCCAGGGTTGCAGAGTAGTAGTCAGTTCTAAGGCGGTTGGAGAGTCCTCCTCGCATACAACCTCCTTGTCTTGAACATCAAGTATAGATGGCGTGTTCCTTTTAGAGGGTTACCAACCCAGGTTGTGGGCCTAGGCCATGCAGTGGCCCAGGGGGCCTTGGGCTGACTTTCGGCGTCCTGGAATACCCCTAGTGCGGGACATGGTTAATTTTATTACCATACCGCTAGCCGCTAGGAGTGTGAGGACGAGACTAACATGTAAGGGGAGCCTCCTATTATTTTAGAAATGCTAGGAGAACATGCACATAGATAGCGCATTGCACCTAATTAAGCGTGTGTGCTTGCTTGAATTTCCGTGCGGCTTGTGAGTTTAGACACTTGTCGTGGCCTAGACTCCATTGTTTATTATTATTATTATTATTATTATTATTATTATTATTATTATTATTATTATTATTATCTGTTTATTAAGCGAATCACACCTTTGCAAAAACATTAGGCATGGTTGGTTTTGTTTCAACCATATGCAGTGTATGTGTAGAGACATCGTCCTCATTTTTATACTATAGCGCCCTCCCCCAATAATTTGCTAGAAAAAGCTGACAATGCAACATCTCACAGCAAATACGATGAATAATGAGCTGGAACCAATAAACAAAGAGTTGCCAGATGAAAAAAAGCTCATCAAGTTGAAGCATTCTACCTGCAGTTCGGGCGCGTATGTACTCCTGATAACCACTAGAGCGATAAAACATTCTACCTGCAGTTCGGGCGCGGAAAAAAACAACACAAGAAAAGTTATGACGTGGCAATGCCGCGTGTACCTGACAACTAAGGGCATGTACAATAATGCTATCTTATGAGTGTCATGCAGGATAAATGATGAGGTGAAGGAGATGGAACTCATAAGAAAAAAAACAAAGAGATGACCCATTATAAACATTTTTTTATCATCTCTAAATTACACGCAAGACTTGAAATAAGACTATCTTATCAACCATTGTACATGCCATAAGAGTGACATGATAGATCGTTAGATGATACTAGTAAGTATGCACGTGCAACGCACGTCTATAATATAGACAATAAGTAGTAAAGTTCATCTATTAAGAGCCTGTTCGGTGTTTGTAATCCACTGGCTCCAGGAAATCCTATGCTCTGGCTCCTCCAAGCGAGCTCCAGCCTACGCTCCGGCTCCTCCAAGCGAGCTCAAGCTCGCAAGATCGCTCTGCTCCGCTCTGTCGACTCCAGGGAGTTGCAGCGTTCGGGCCGGCTCCGTCGGCTCCCAGAGCAGAGTTGTGGAGTGGAGTGGATCCGAACAGGCCCTAAGCCGGCATGTGTCTATTTGATGACAGGTCACCACTGATGGTATTAGGAGTTCGTGTTACAAGATGAGTTTGGTCTTGTGAAAACGAGAGAAAAGAGACTGTCCATGCCCATCAACATCAAACAAGAGAAGGCTTGAAAAAGTTGTTAACTACCGTAATCAAAGAGAGGGGACCAACTTGATAGAAAACCGAGGAACTGCATTCTTGAAGTCGTTTCATTGAGAAAAAGCAAGTTAAATTCATGTACCACCAACTTGGCACGGGAATCAAGAAGCAAGCAAGTCAGTACTCTCTCTTCTGGCGATGAGAGGGATGAGTAAATTCAGTGCGACTAACAAGGACGGGTATTTAACTCTGCCGGCCGGGCTACAAATAATAATCAGTGGTTAACATCCCTTGGCAATGCGTTAGTCCGTTTGGCTCCCATGTGCATGCATGCAGCCGTGTACCCAGCCTATCCATGATTTTTGGGCTCGCGCATCCAACCATCAGCCAGGAAGGAAGGGAGGGCTTTGGTCGTGCCACCTCATCGATCCGCGTCACCCCTCAACTCAAGAGGTAGAGCTTGTTCTTTCTCCACTAGCCTCTCCTTTTCTCTCTCTCTGTCTATATATACAAGAGGAAGTGATTCATCCGCGTGCGGGGTGCGTGTGCGACTTGGACTTCACAAAAAAACCTCCTTTTGGGCCCTCGAAAAATGGAAAATGGTTTTTTCGTCTAAAGAAAATGGAAACTTATTTAGGCAACATTGTTTGACATTCGAATATGCACCCTTGTGCACAATATGAGATCATTTGAACAAACTATGCCATGGATGTGGCCATAAGATTGATCATTTGGCTTGAAAGCCATTGATCTCCATACGTGATAGCTCGTTTCTGAGAACACCTTTTTAAAATAATTGTCATATTACAAGTTTATTATTTTTCCTGGGAACTTGGCCACATATAATGACACATTGCGAAGGTTTCCCAATTTTTTGAATTTTTTTGAATTTTTTATTCCCGTTTCAAAATGCGGTCAAAACGGCGGGAATGACCGTTCCTAGCTGGTGGTTGAATCTTGGAATTTTTTTGGTGTTTCTCTGATTAAATAGATACTTATGTATCTAGAAATGATTTTTGAAAAAAATAAATAGCAAACTATGAGGCACCTACAGTTCAAATTTGACCCGCTTTCAACTAAATCGGCAGGAATTTGTCTTTTTCACGAGAGGTGAATCAAAACTTTTTACACCCAACCATTTTGTCAATTGTGCATTAAATATGTCCTAGTATTTTATAAAAATGATTTGGTCCAATTTTGCAACAAGTATTTGGGAGGTCCTTCACAAAAAAACCTCCTTTTGGGCACTCGAAAAATGGAAAATAGTTTCTCCGTCCAAAGAAAATGGAGACTTCCTTAGGCAACATTGTTTTCCATTCCAATATGCACCATTATGCATAATATGAAATCATTTGAACAAACTATGTCATGAATGTGGCCATAAGATTGATCATTTGGCTTGAAAGCCATTAATCTCCATACGTGATAGCTCGTTTCTGAGAACATTTTTTAAAAATAATTGCCGTATTACAAGTTTGTTATTTTTCCTGGGAACTTGGCCACATATAATGACACAATGCGAAGGTTTTCCAATTTTTTATTTCAAAATATGGTTAAAACGGCGGGAATGACCGTTCCTAGCTAGTGGTTGAATCTTGGATTTTTTTGGTGTTTCTATGATTAAATAGATACTTATGTACCTAGAATTGATTTTTTGAAAAATTAAATAGCAAACTATGAGGCAGCTGCAGTTCAAATTTGACCCGCTTCCAACTGAATCGGCGGGAATTTGTCTTTTTCACGAGAGGTGGATCAAAGCTTCTGACACTCAACCATTTGGTCAATTGTGCATTAAATATGTCCTAGTATTTTAGAAAAATGATTCGGTCCACTTTTGCAACAAATATATGGTAGGTCGTTCACAAAAAAACTCATTTTGGGCACTCAAAAAATGGAAAATGAATTTTTCATCCAAAAAAATGTAATGTTTTTAGGCAACATTGTTTGCCATTTTGTCAATTGTGCATTAAATATGTCCTAGTATTTTTGAATGAACTTTTTTCAAAATCGATGAACTTTAATCGAAGATCAATGCACCTTTTCCCATTTTGTGAAATTCATCAACCTTTTTCCAACCAGTGATCTTTCTTTTGTGGATGATTTTTTAATTCCTACTTTCGTCCGCTTTATATATAAAGCAACAATCAACATAGAACTTAGTGCAACAAACCACACACCCAAGAGAAGATACATAGGTGCCAAAGTACAACTACAACACCCCAACCAAATCCATGAAGGCAAAACATGAACAATAAGGAACGTTATGAAGTCGATGGAGCCCTTAACCGAGCCAACAACAAAGAGGCAAAGGTGATAGCCGGCGAACTGAGAGTGCCAAGGCGGTGCCTTCAGGAAGATTACACCTCCAGAGTGCCGCAATCTCCCAATCCAAAGGATCAAGATTTTTCACGCGAAGCACCCAAACGATCAATACAAGGATAGTTTGTTCCATGAGCACACTAACCAATTATATTGTTCACATTTAATTTCTGCAAAAGAAATGCTCACATTTACATATGAGAGGTAATATCATGGACTATGGCTCCAATAGGGGACTTATCAAAACCTAAACCCTTGACCTTATTGAT
>NC_041389.1:2240574-2244678 GCF_002162155.2 Triticum dicoccoides
AGATGACCCATTATAGGCATTTTTTTATCATCTCTAAATTACACGCAAGACTTAAAATAAGACTATCTTATCAATCATTGTACATGCCATAAGAGTGACATGATAGATCGTTAGATGATACTAGTAAGTATGCACGTGCAACGCACGTCTATAATATAGACAATAAGTAGTAAAGTTCATCTATTAAGAGCCTGTTCGGTGTTCGGTAATCCACTGGCTCCAGGAAATCCTATGCTCCGGCTCCTCCAAGCGAGCTCCAGCCTACGCTCCGGTTCCTCCAAGCGAGCTCAAGCTCGCAAGATCGCTCTGCTCCGCTCTATCGACTCCAGGGAGTTGCAGCGTTCGGGCCGGCTCCGTCGGCTCCCAGAGCAGAGTTGTGGAGTGGAGTGGATCCGAACAGGCCCCAAGCCGGCATTTGTCTATTTGATGACAGGTCACCACTGATGGTATTAGGAGTTCGTGTTACAAGATGAGTTTGGTCTTGTGAAAACGAGAGAAAAGAGACTGTCCATACCCATCAACATCAAACAAGAGAAGGCTTGAAAAAGTTGTTAACTACCGTAATCAAAGAGAGGGGACCAACTTGATAGAAAACCGAGGAACTGCATTCTTGAAGTCGTTTCATTGAGAAAAAGCAAGTTAAATTCATGTACCACCAACTTGGCACGGGAATCAAGAAGCAAGCAAGTCAGTACTCTCTCTTCTGGCGATGAGAGGGATGAGTAAATTCAGTGCGACTAACAAGGACGGGTATTTAACTCTGCCGGCCGGGCTACAAATAATAATCAGTGGTTAACATCCCTTGGCAATGCGTCAGTTCGTTTGGCTCCCATGTGCATGCATGCAGCCGTGTACCTAGCCTATCCATGATTTTTGGGCTCGCGCATCCAACCATCAGCCAGGAAGGAAGGGAGGGCTTTGGTCGCGCCACCTCATCGATCCGCATCGCCCCTCAACTCAAGAGGTAGAGCTTGTTCTCTCTCCACTAGCCTCTCCTTTTCTCTCTCTCTGTCTATATATACAAGAGGAAGTGATCCATCCGCGTGCGGGGTGCGTGTGCGACTTGGACTTCACAAAAAAACCTCCTTTTGGGCCCTCAAACAATGGAAAATGGTTTTTTTGTCTAAAGAAAATGGAAACTTCTTTAGGCAACATTGTTTGACATTCGAATATGCACCCTTGTGCAATATGAGATCATTTGAACAAACTATGCCATGGATGTGGCCATAAGATTGATCATTTGGCTTGAAAGCCATTGATCTCCATACGTGATAGCTCGTTTCTGAGAACACATTTTTAAAATAATTGTCGTATTACAAGTTTATTGTTTTTATTGGGAACTTGGCCACATATAATGACACTTTGCGAAGGTTTCCCAATTTTTTGATTTTTTTTTGAATTTTTTATTCCCGTTTCAAAATGCGGTCTAAACGGCGGGAATGACCGTTCCTAGCTGGTGGTTGAATCTTGGAATTTTTTTTGTGTTTCTCTGATTAAATAGATACTTATGTACCTAGAAATGATTTTTGAAAAAAATAAATAGCAAACTATGAGGCACCTACAGTTCAAATTTGACCCGCTTCCAACTAAATCGGCAGGAATTTGTCTTTTTCACGAGAGGTGAATCAAAACTTTTTACACCCAACCATTTTGTCAATTGTGCATTAAATATGTCCTAGTATTTTATAAAATTGATTTTGTCCAATTTTGCAACAATTATTTGGGAGGTCCTTCACAAAAAACCTCCTTTTGGGCACTCGAAAAATGAAAAATAGTTTTTCCGTCCAAAGAAAATGGAGACTTCCTTAGGCAACATTGTTTTCCATTCCAATATGCACCATTGTGCATAATATGAAATCATTTGAACAAACTATGCCATGAATGTGGCCATAAGATTGATTATTTGGCTTGAAAGCCATTAATCTCCATACGTGATAGCTCGTTTCTGAGAACACTTTATAAAAATAATTGCCGTATTACAAGTTTGTTATTTTTCCTGGGAACTTGGCCACATATAATGACACAATGCGAAGGTTTCCCAATTTTTTATTTCAAAATATGGTTAAAACGGCGGGAATGACCGTTCCTAGCTAGTGGTTGAATCTTGGATTTTTTTTGGTGTTTCTCTGATTAAATAGATACTTATGTACCTAGAATTGATTTTTTGAAAAATTAAATAGCAAACTATGAGGTAGCTGCAGTTCAAATTTGACCCGCTTCCAACTGAATCGGCGGGAATTTGTCTTTTTCACGAGAGGTGGATCAAAGCTTCTGACACTCAACCATTTGGTCAATTGTGCATTAAATATGTCCTAGTATTTTAGAAAAATGATTCGGTCCACTTTTGCAACAAATATATGGTAGGTCGTTCACAAAAAAACTCATTTTGGGCACTCAAAAAATGGAAAATGAATTTTTCATCCAAAAAAATGTAATGTTTTTAGGCAACATTGTTTGTCATTCCAAGATGCACCCTTGTGCAAAGTATGATATAATTTGAACAAATTTTGCCATTCCAAAATGCACCATTGTGCAAAAAATATAATAGAAACACATAGAAAAACACAACTACGTATGCTTTGTTTTCATTGGTTGAAATGTTTGTGCCATGGATTGATGACATGGCATCCATCCATCCATCCATCCACCCATCCCATTTATCTAAAGAAAAAAAAAGAGAGAGAAAAAGAACCCTATCCCCTCCCACCCCCGGGCAGCCCAACCACCCAAACCCTATCCCCTCCCACTCCATCGCCGCCGCCCCCTTCTCCCTCCTCATCGCGCACGCTCAAGCCGCTCGCCGCCACCATGCTCCTCCACCTCCAGGCGACGCCGAGCCCGCGGTCTCCCTCCCCAAGATCGCGCAGGAGCCCGCGGTCCTCTTGCACCTACAGCTCGGCTCTCCTCCTCCCCTTCCAGATCGCGCCGCCACCATCACCCCGCCTTCCAGATCCGACGCCATCCCCACCCACCACCGCCACACCACCCACCATCGACCTCGTCTCCGCCATCCCCCTCCCCTCACCTTCCCCATATCCACTAGTCCAGGCACGGCCATGGCGTCCCCCCCTCCTCTCTGCTAGGGTTAGGATTTCCACCTAACCCTCCCCCGATTCGGCAGCCACCGGTGACCTCCCTGCCCGTCTTCGGTCTCCCCCACCGGTGCTGTCCCCACCCTCGATGCCCTCGCCTCGGGCGGCACCACACCCTCTTCCCCTCCCCCACTCTCTTCCCTTGGCGCGCCACCACCGTCTCGTCGCCAAGGGCGGCTGCTCGTCAACGCGCACGGCTTTGAGATGTCAGAGATGTCGGGGTACGGCGACGCTTCGGGCACCGGCGGCATGACGGCGCTGCAGATTCCCCGAGACATACGCAGGTGAGCGATTTTTTTCCGCATTCACTTTCTTTCTGTTCCCCGCGTTCTGTTTCAGTCTTTCAGAGAGATTTCTCCAACTTATTATCCGGTTGATGCTCGGATTCTTTCTCACGCGCAATTGATCTCCTTCATATATATCAGCGTTTCGGGCCCTTGGATTCGGGTATGCTGCCTCCACCTTGAGTGACACCTTCATCAATGGTGTCCTTGGCCCCCAGACCAGACCGGTAATCCTTCGACAGAGAATTCTTATGTCGGAGTTTTCTTCCCTGTTAAGTTTAAGGTTCCTGGTTTACTGTTAGCTTGTGGCTGCAACATACCCTTGCTTCCCTGAGAAGAGAAGGCAACGCTAGATTAGAACGCGTCATTTTGTCTGCGGGTTTGAGCTAATTATTCAGTGCGGCTATGTTAGGCTAGCTACCTGAGCCACAAAGTTTTGTTCCGTGGAACATTTAACACCTTTTACTGTGCTTTCTCCAAGTGTTGATAAAAACTCAATTATCTGTAGTATTCCTACGAGTGCATAGATACGCGATCCCGGGTCTGACAAGTGATGAGTGTCAAAATCATGAAATGTACTTATAATTTAGAAGGACGCCTGGTTTCAGATTTTGACAGCACAAGAGTCATATGTGGACATTACTTTTATTTTTTCTATGAAGTCGTGGGCAGATGACTAGCTAGCAGTGTTGTACTCTGTGATCACTGTGATGTTGCACAACTCACTT
>NC_041389.1:2311184-2314782 GCF_002162155.2 Triticum dicoccoides
GAACTTTTCTTCAGATTCGATGAACTTTAAAAAAATTGAAATCGAATGAACTTTTTCCAAAATCGATGAACTTTAATTGAAGATCAATGCACCTTTTCCCATTTTGTGAAATTCATCAACCTTTTTTCAACCAGTGATCTTTCTTTTGTGGACGATTTTTTAATTCCTACTTTCGTCCGCTTTATATATAAAGCAACAATCAACATAGAACTTAGTGCAACAAACCACACACCCAAGAGAAGATACATAGGTGCCAAAGTACAACTACAACACCCCAACCAAATCCATGAAGGCAAAACATGAACAATAAGGAACGTTATGAAGTCGATGGAGCCCTTAACCGAGCCAACAACAAAGAGGCAAAGGTGATAGCCGGCGAACTGAGAGTGCCAAGGCGGTGCCTTCAGGAAGATTACACCTCCAGAGTGCCGCAATCTCCCAATCCAAAGGATCAAGATTTTTCACGCGAAGCACCCAAACGATCAATACAAGGATAGTTTGTTCCATGAGCACACTAACCAATTATATTGTTCACATTTAAGTTCTGCAAAAGAAATGCTCACATTTACATATGAGAGGTAATATCATGGACTATGGCTCCAATAGGGGACTTATCAAAACCTAAACCCTTGACCTTATTGATCAGTGACATGCAATCAGATGCTACCATGATCTTCCGTATGCCAAGGTTATTGGCAAGGATTAAGGCTTGACGAAGTATATTTTTTTTTTCAAAATTGATAAAAAATAAATGTTGAAGAAATCCTTTGAAAGTTGATGAATTTTATTTAAAATTAATGAGCTTTTTTCAAAATTAATGTATTGATTTTTCAAATTCGATGAGAGCAGCTCAGCTAGCGCACACACGGTTAGGGTCAGAGCCACCTCATCTCCATCGAAACTCTATACAGCCCATGGACCTTTTGTTAGGTGTATGTGGCCCATCAGTTATATCATCCTTTGCGTGATGGCTGGCCCATTCGGCTATCATTTCCCTCACATGGTGATGGACAAAGACATGATGGCTGGCCCATTTGGCTATCATTTTACTCACATGGTGATGGACAGACATGATGGCTGGCCCACTTGGCTATCGCTGGAAGCGTCCGCAGTTATGGCCCGGCCCGTTTTCGGGTTTTTGCCCGCATGCTTCCTGTGTTCGTTTTGGGCAAATTATATTCGGCGCTGCAGTCGCCGGTTAACGTGCATTTTGTTAACAGGCGCCTGTAGCCCACACCACCTCCCGCCAGCTGGGCCGACCCGTTTAATTTTTCTTCTCATTTGTTAAATCGCAAAAACAATGCGCTTCTGATGAATCAAACTAGAGACCCCCCTCATGTTACCACGCGTTTACCAACCCTCCACCAGGCTGGATATCATAAGAAGCAACGTTTCCCTTCTTTTATTCTTTCATTTTTTGCTTTTTTTTTCTTTTTCTTTTTTGTCTTTTTTCCATTCCTTTTGAAATTAGGATGTACTTTTTGCAAAGTTGATGAAATTTTTATAAATTTGATGAACTTTTTTTCAAATCCACTGATTTTTTTTCAGATTCGATGAACTTTTTTCAATTATGATGATATTTTTCAAATTCGATGAACTTTAAAAAAAATTGAAATCGAATGAACTTTTTCAAAATCGATGAACTTGAATTGAAGATCAATGCACCTTTTCCCACTTTGTGAGTTTTATCTTTTAAATTCATCAACCTTTTTTCAACCAGTGATCTTTCTTTTGTGAACGATTTTTTAATTCCTACTTTTAAAAAAAACTTACACATATCTTTTGAATTGTCAATGGTCAACTGGCTAGACCGGTCAATTGGTGAAACTTTTTCTCATAATAGTGAACTTGTTTTATTTTTTCAAATAGTGCCGCTAGAATAGTTCTTAAGCATTGCACGCTGCAATTAATCACTAGTAGGCGAATGGTGCTCGACTCCCCGCGTCGTACTCCTTTTTTTGGTGGTTTTTGCGCTACAGTATTTCTGTGCACTACGGGCCGGCCCACTAGTTCTCCTGTGAACGCCAGTTCGCTTCAGAGGTGCTTAAGGCGCCGGCTAGGACCTCCCCTCGTTCTTTCATGGTGGTTATTTTTTTTCTTGTCACTGTTGTTACGTTGGGTCGTCGCTGAACTGTCTGATTATATCGGGTTTTTTTTTTCTGTTGTTTTCTTTCTTATGATTTTCTTCATTTCTGCACTATTTTTTAGGGGTTTCCATTTTCTTCTTTTTTATCACTGGGTTTCTTTGTTTCTTTCTCAATTTTACTTTTTTTGTTTGTTTTTTGTTTGTATCTTTCTCGGTTTTTTGCTTGCTTTTTTCTTTCTTTTTATTTGGTTTTGTTTTTTTCTTGCTCGTTTTCATTGGTTTTCCTTGTTTTCTAATACACGATCTACATTTTTCCTTAAAATACATGTTTTGAACACTTTTTTGAATACATGGTCAACAGTTAAAAAATATATGGTGAACATTTTTTAAATACGGAATTAAATTCTTGTAGATATATATGTTTTTATGTCTACTTTTATTTAATGTATGTTGTGCATTTTTCCGTAAACATCAGGAATAGTTTTTTATGCACACTTAACATCTTTTAAATACAAGATCAACATTTCTTTCATATACATTGAATATTTTCTGTATACATTATTCATATAGATGGAAAACATTTTTTACTATAAACACTTAACATTTTTCAAATTCCTGATTAATACTTTTCAAATGCGTGAATAAAAAATTTAAATGCTTGATTAATAATATTCAAATAGGTAATCAACATTTTCTCATACGCATTGTATAGTGTTTGTATATATTATTCATATTCATTAGAAACATCTTTTGTATACAAATTTAACATTTTTCGAATGCTTGATTAATATTTTTTAAATATATGAAAACTTTTCTCATACACATTGTATATTTTGTGTATCCATGTATACATTAGAAACATTTTTCAAATGCTTGATTAACATTCTTCACAACCTGCTACATTTTTTGAATAGATGATCAAGTTTTTTTCAAACACATTGTATATTTTCTGTATAGATTTTTCATATACATGAGAAAGATTCTTTCTATACACATTTGACATTTTCCAAATGCTTGATTAACATTTTTTAAAGTTTTATGTGAGAGTGTCTTTTGTAATATATATTTTTAGAATATATGGAAGTATAAAAAAGTAGAAAAATGATAAAACACCAAAAAATTTGAGGTTGTGGCCTACCTCCCGCGCTCCTTACGTCAGACGAGGCTGCCCTGCCGTCGGACAGAGATGTGGCTGGAGTAAAAGCTGTTCATACAAAAATTACTAAATGTTCTTCACGCCTTTGGCACGAGGAGGACACAATATGAACCTTCCCAGCCAACTACCTTGAATGTCTTTTGCCTATCTCTTTACCATCTATAACTCAATGTTATGCAATTAGTACCTTGCATGCTGCATGGGGCGGGGTTCCATTCCACCGGATCACCACGTGGTTGGGTCTGGCTTAGAAAATATGTGCCATGCAAAACCCAAGAACTAAGAGTGGAATGCCCCTTGTATTGAGAAGCTCTACGTGTTGTCCTGCGTTCATTCCTTTATTTTCAGTCGTTATC
>NC_041389.1:2314966-2319702 GCF_002162155.2 Triticum dicoccoides
GGCTCCATGGGAGCCAAAACCTAGGCATGCTCTTGGAGAAGGCGTTCGCGCTTCCACTCCTAGCACAAGTGTATGCGCTGCATCTTTTTTCGGTTTGCTTCGAATTTCTTAGAAGTTTTCTTAGTTCCCATCATGGGCATGCCGAGCATGGCTAGCTCATCCTTGCCTATGGCGGTGACGCCAGCATTCTCGACATTGTCATTGTCCCCGCCGTGTTGACATTATCGACCATGTAACAAGTAGTTTCCTGCTAAGGCTAGGACATGGCCGGGATGGCCACTAGAGAACTGTTGTCGCTCTCCTCTTCCTCCGCTTCACCCTCCTCGATGACGTCGTGAAGAGATTCCTCATTGGCGACCAAGTGGGAGGTGGGTGGGTTGATGAAGATTGGCTCTGGCTCCTGTGCTCGGCGGGGCATCGGGCTGCCGCGCGAATCAGCGATCAATTCCAGATCCCCGAAGAAGATAATCTAGCCTAGATTATAGGTGTCAACGGCTTCGATCTTCCCCGCTGAGTTGGGGATGAAATTCATCGCTTCGGAGGCGAAAATCTGGAGGTGAGCGCAGATGCCATAGTTGAAGTTAGATCCCCGCCGGATCTCGGTTTTGGAAAGCACGACCCGTGCCTAGCGTGCCTTTGTCGGTGTGAAATTGAGCATACCCCTCGGTAGTATGCTGAGACTAGCCGGAAAGGCCAGAGGGAAAACATGAGAAATTTTTAGCTAGGTTCGGGCCCTTGCTACGGAGGTCAGACCCTACTCCTACTCGTGTTGTATTGACGGGATGGGGTGTACAGAGTTCAAGGATGATATCAAGGATCATAGGTATACCAAAGGATGACGAATAATGTCTATACCGACTAGCCCGGCCGTGACTTAAGGATACTGATGTCCCAGGGTTGCAGAGTAGTAGTCAGTTCTAAGGCGGTTGGAGAGTCCTCCTCGCATACAACCTCCTTGTCTTGAACATCAAGTATAGATGGCGTGTTCCTTTTAGAGGGTTACCAACCCAGGTTGTGGGCCTAGGCCATGCAGTGGCCCAGGGGGCCTTGGGCTGACTTTCGGCGTCTTGGAATACCCCTAGTGCGGGACATGGTTAATTTTATTACCATACCGCTAGCCGCTAGGAGTGTGAGGACGAGACTAACATGTAAGGGGAGCCTCCTATTATTTTAGAAATGCTAGGAGAACATGCACATAGATAGCGCATTGCACCTAATTATGCGTGTGCGCTTGCTTGAATTTCCGTGTGGCTTGTGAGTTTAGACACTTGTCGTGGCCTAGACTCCATTGTTTATTATTATTATTATTATTATTATTATTATTATTATTATTATTATTATTATTATTATTATTATTATTATTATTTGTTTATTAAGCGAATCACACCTTTGCAAAAACATTAGGCATGGTTGGTTTTGTTTCAACCATATGCAGTGTATGTGTAGAGACATCGTCCTCATTTTTATACTATAGCGCCCTCCCCCAATAATTTGCTAGAAAAAGCTGACAATGCAACATCTCACAGCAAATACGATGAATAATGAGGTGGAACCAATAAACAAAGAGTTGCCAGATGAAAAAAAGCTCATCAAGTTGAAGCATTCTACCTGCAGTTCGGGCGCGTATGTACTCCCGATAACCACTAGAGCGATAAAACATTCTACCTACAGTTCAGGCGCGGAAAAAAACAACACAAGAAAAGTTATGACGTGGCAATGCCGCGTGTACCTGACAACTAAGGGCATGTACAATAAAGTTATCTTATGAGTGTCATGCAGGATAAATGATGAGGTGAACGAGAGAGAACTCATAAGAAAAAAAACAAAGAGATGACCCATTATAGACATTTTTTTATCATCTCTAAATTACACGCAAGACTTAAAATAAGACTATCTTATCAACCATTGTACATGCCATAAGAGTGACATGATAGATCGTTAGATGATACTAGTAAGTATGCACATGCAACGCACGTCTATAATATAGACAATAAGTAGTAAAGTTCATCTATTAAGAGCCTGTTCAGTGTTCGGTAATCCACTGGCTCTAGGAAATCCTATGCTCCGGCTCCTCCAAGCGAGCTCCAGCCTACGCTCCGGCTCCTCCAAGCGAGCTCAAGCTCGCAAGATCGCTCTGCTCCGCTCTGTCGACTCCAGGGAGTTGCAGCGTTCGGGCCGGCTCCGTCGGCTCCCAGAGCAGAGTTGTGGAGTGGAGTGGATCCGAACAGGCCCTAAGCCGGCATTTGTCTTTTTGATGACAGGTCACCACTGATGGTATTAGGAGTTCGTGTTACAAGATGAGTTTGGTCTTGTGAAAACGAGAGAAAAGAGACTGTCCATGCCCATCAACATCAAACAAGAGAAGGCTTGAAAAAGTTGTTAACTACCGTAATCAAAGAGAGGGGACCAACTTGATAGAAAACCGAGGAACTGCATTCTTGAAGTCGTTTCATTGAGAAAAAGCAAGTTAAATTCATGTACCACCAACTTGGCACGGGAATCAAGAAGCAAGCAAGTCAGTACTCTCTCTTCTGGCGATGAGAGGGATGAGTAAATTCAGTGCGACTAACAAGGACGGGTATTTAACTCTGCCGGCCGGGCTACAAATAATAATCAGTGGTTAACATCCCTTGGCAATGCGTCAGTTCGTTTGGCTCCCATGTGCATGCATGCAGCCGTGTACCCAGCCTATCCATGATTTTTGGGCTCGCGCATCCAACCATCAGCCAGGAAGGAAGGGAGGGCTTTGGTCACGCCACCTCATCGATCCGCATCACCCCTCAACTCAAGAGGTAGAGCTTGTTCTATCTCCACTAGCCTCTCCTTTTCTCTCTCTCTGTCTATATATACAAGAGGAAGTGATCCATCCGCGTGCGGGGTGCGTGTGCGACTTGGACTTCCCAAAAAAACCTCCTTTTGGGCCCTCGAAAAATGGAAAATGGTTTTTTCGTCTAAAGAAAATGGAAACTTCTTTAGGCAACATTGTTCGACATTCGAATATGCACCCTTGTGCATAATATGAGATCATTTGAACAAACTATGCCATGGATGTGGCCATAAGATTGATCATTTGGCTTGAAAGCCATTAATCTCCATACGTGATAGCTCGTTTCTGAGAACACCTTTTTAAAATAATTGCCGTATTACAAGTTTATTATTTTTCCTGGGAACTTGGCCACATATAATGACACATTGCGAAGGTTTCCCAATTTTTTGAATTTTTTTTGAATTTTTTATTCCCGTTTCAAAATGCGGTCAAAACGGCGGGAATGACCGTTCCTAGCTGGTGGTTGAATCTTGGAATTTTTTTGGTGTTTCTCTGATTAAATAGATACTTATGTACCTAGAAATGATTTTTGAAAAAAATAAATAGCAAACTATGAGGCACCTACAGTTCAAATTTGACCCGCTTCCAACTAAATCGGCAGGAATTTGTCTTTTTCACGAGAGGTGAATCAAAACTTTTTACACCCAACCATTTTGTCAATTGTGCATTAAATATGTCCTAGTATTTTATAAAATTGATTTGGTCCAATTTTGCAACAATTATTTGGGAGGTCCTTCACAAAAAAACCTCCTTTTGGGCACTCGAAAAATGGAAAATAGTTTTTCCGTCCAAAGAAAATGGAGACTTCCTTGGGCAACATTGTTTTCCATTCCAATATGCACCATTGTGCATAATATGAAATCATTTGAACAACCTATGCCATGAATGTGGCCATAAGATTGATCATTTGGCTTGAAAGCCATTAAGCTCGTTTCTGAGAACACTTTTTAAAAATAATTGCCGTATTACAAGTTTGTTATTTTTCCTGGGAATTGGCCACATATAATGACACAATGCGAAGGTTTCCCAATTTTTTATTTCAAAATGTGGTTAAAACGGCGGGAATGACCGTTCCTAGCTAGTGGTTGAATCTTGGATTTTTTTGGTGTTTCTTTGATTAAATAGATACTTATGTACCTAGAATTGATTTTTTGAAAAATTAAATAGCAAATATGAGGCAGCTGCAGTTCAAATTTGACCCGCTTCCAACTGAATCGGCGGGAATTTGTCTTTTTCACGAGAGGTGGATCAAAGCTTCTGACACTCAACCATTTGGTCAATTGTGCATTAAATATGTCCTAGTATTTTAGAAAAATGATTCGGTCCACTTTTGCAACAAATATATGGTAGGTCGTTCACAAAAAAACTCATTTTGGGCACTCAAAAAATGGAAAATGAATTTTTCATCCAAAAAAATGTAATGTTTTTAGGCAACATTGTTTGCCATTCCAAGATGCACCCTTGTGCAAAGTATGATATAATTTGAACAAATTTTGCCATTCCAAAATGCACCATTGTGCAAAAAATATAATAGAAACACATAGAAAAACACAATTACGTATGCTTTGTTTTCATTGGTTGAAATGTTTGTGCCATGGATTGATGACTGGCATCCATCCATCCATCCATCCACCCATCCCATTTATCTAAAGAAAAAGAGAGAGGGAGAGAAAAAGAACCCTATCCCCTCCCACCCCCGGGCAGCCCAACCACCCAAACCCTATCCCCTCCCACTCCATCGCCGCCGCCCCCTTCTCCCCAGATCCATCGCCACCGCCCCCTTCTCCCCCCTCATCGCGCACGCTCAAGCCGCTCGCCGCCACCACGCTCCTCCACCTCCAGGCGACGCCGAGCCCGCGGTCTCCCTCCCCAAGATCGCGCAGGAGCCCGCGGTCCTCTTGCACCTACA
>NC_041389.1:2322658-2330190 GCF_002162155.2 Triticum dicoccoides
TGTAGTTCACCAAAATTAGCAGCGAAAAAAGTATAAATGGGTTGAATTAATGGGCTCGGCCCATATAAATACCAAATTGGACCGGGCTGATTCCTATGCCACATCAGATTGCCACGTCGGATGCCTACGTGGCCTGGGGAGGCCGCTAGTGACCAAAACAAAACAGTAGGCATATTTTGGACGTAAACGTCCACGACCTTCTCACAGAGAAGGTCGTTCATTTCAGTTTACGACCGCCAGCTTTTGACCTTCTGTTTTTGGTAAAAAAAGGTCACAAATGGAAAACAATGACCTTTCAGTGACCAATAATCAAGGTCATAAGTTGACATATTTTTTGTAGTGCCAGTGTATTTAACTCTGATTATTATTTTTGACTACGACACTTGTTCGACAAGGGAATAATTTATCATCCAGAAGATACGTGTTGTTCTTCTAATTAAAAGCATTAAACAGTGGCTGAAAACAAGCGTGACACTTTTTCGCAGAAAGAAAAAAAAGCAAGCGTGAGACATAAAATGGTCGCCTTTTAAGCGGCTAGACAGATAGATATAGATAGATGGGTACACACGGTGAATTGTTGCATCATCATCGTCTATTGGTCACACACAGTTCACCGGAGATGGGGCCAAAAAGGCCCTCCCTCTGCTCGGTCAAGATAAGCCAGAGGTGAAACTGAAGCGCGGAGGCCCCGCTCCGGGCCCACGTAGCTGCTCGCGTCCGTAGCCCCACGTTCCCTCCGTGTGGCTCTAGCGCGAGCGTTAGCGCTCTGGTTTGGCTCCACCGCGAGCCACGCCACGCACCCACCCTGGCATGAGATGCGTCGTACTAGGAGGCATCAACCTCCCTCTTATATGCCTCGAAAGCACAAGAAGGGCCCAGAGGAGCAATTCTTTTTACTGCAAGAAAGCGTCTCCTTCCTTCCTCATCGTGCTAGGCAAAGTCGAGCAGTGCGGAAGAGCACAACACCGCACAAGACATCAATGGTGTCCACAACTGAGTCCGTCCGGGAGGAAGATCACGAGGATTGTGCAGTCGAGGCGGGAGGTGGACACCATTGATGTCCGGTGCGGTGTTGTGCTGTTCCGCGCTGCTCGACGCTGCCTCACACGACGAGGAAGAAAGGATATGCTCTCTCGCAACACAAACAATTTGCTCCTCTTCGCCCCACTTCTGCTTTAGAGGTGTATAAGAGGGGGTGGACGTCGCCTTCTACGACGCATGTCATGCTAGGGCAGACGCGTGGCCTGGCTTGCGGCGTAGCCGAGCTCAGAGCTGTAATGCTCGCGCTACAGCTGGACAACACACGAAGCCCGTGGCCTGGGGAGTACGTGGAGTTACGGGCATGAGGGGTTGTGGTTGCGTGGCCCCGAAGCGGTGCCTCCACGCTCTAGTTTCTCCTCCTCTGGCTTGTCCAGGTCGAGCAGAGGGAGGAGATTTTTGGCCCAGCTCCGGCGAACTACGTGTGATCAACAGACAATGACGATGCGACAACTCACCGTGTATACCTATCTATCTCTATCTATCTGTCTAGCCGCTTAAAAGGCAACCGTCTTCTGTCTTGTGCTTCTTCTTTTTTTTGGGAGAAGTCTCACGCTTGTTTTCGGCTACCGTTTAATGCTTTATTTGGCGAGGAACTGTTTAATGCTTTTAATTAGAATAACACATATGTTCAGGATGATGTAGTATTCTACTACACGGCAGGGTTTAGAGTATGGATCTGCATCCACTTCTCAAACAAGTGTCTATCTAGTACTCAGGAAAAAAACAAGTGTCTATCTATGTGTTGGAAGAGTGGCTATGATTATGATGGATTTTTTTACGAGAAATCGACCTCCCGAAGCTAAGCGCGGTACTGCTACCATTGGCGACCAATATCGTATTTCTTTACAGCATAATCGATGCTATTGATGTTTGATTGCATATGATGCCCATGCAAGTGGCAAAGAATCTTCGCCCCTTCAAAAGATATTTGATCTATAATGGGATAGATAAAAAGTGTGAAGTGTCACCAACTTATACCAATAATAGTCTAATGTTGATTATTTTCAAATAATGTGCTACTTTAACTTAAGCAAACAATATTCTATCACTAATTATTTCCAGATAAGTGGCTAGCTTTAAGTGCTTCTAGTTAGAATCACATATACCTTCAAACTAAAAAGTTATTCTACCTGTAAATTGTAGATTTTGTGTCAAGACTATATGTGTCTATCTACATGTTAGAGAAGGAACTATGATGAAAATCTCATACGAGTCAACTAGATCAACTTAAATTTTAAGTAAGGCTCTAAAAATAAAAAGATTCATCCATGTTATGTCTCCCCCCTCTCCTCCTCTGGCTTGTCCTGATCGAGCAGAGGGAGGGGCTTTTGGCTCCAGCTCCGACGAACTGTGTGCGACCAACAGACGATGATGATGCAGCAGATCACCGTGTGTACCTATCTATCTCTATCTACCTGTCTAGCCGCTTAAAAGGCAACCATCTTCAGTCTTGCGCTTCTTCTTTTTTGGGGGAAAAGTCCGGCGCTTGTTTTTGGATACCGTTTACTGCTTTACTAGTGGTTGGGGTGCACCCTGGTGCGCCGCCTGAGAGGAACTTGGGGCGGTGCCGGATGGGATGCGCCCCTTTCACTTTTCTATTTATACCACGTAATGTTATTGTTTGTACTATGTACTGCTATTGCCTTACAAAGTAAATTCATTAGCACACTACATTTGTATGAACAGGCGATGACACATACATTAATAGGTGTAAATCAGCCGTTTAATGTATTCTAGCAAACATCTTGCTCCATTAAGTCACCTTTAGGCAAACATTACTACCATGAAAATGTAACTACAGGATTAAAACTTTGAGTTGTGATATTTATCTTAGTTGATAGGAATAGACACAATAAAAATTGGAAAGAGCGCAGTGCATTCAGTGCATCATTTTATGTTTACACAATATACATGATGACCAAATAGATACATACCGTCATACGATGAGACTACCAGTTCTTTAGTGCCTCGGGAACATCCTCAAAAGCAACTAATTGGAATTCTTTCCTTTCAAATCCACTCCTCCATATATGACCCTGGAATTACATTAGAACAGAAATCCATCAAATGGAAAGATGTATGTTTCCAGTACTGGAATGGAATATGAAAGGCACGAGCACCTCTATCGTGGATCCATGGAGAAGAGGGGATCCTCGATGAGCTCCTCTCCCGGAGGCACGAGATGAGGATATACGAGGCGTCTTGGTCAATGACGTCACCTCGCCTCCAACTCACGCACCACCAGCCACCAGTTCTCTAGACCACGCCTGGCCACCGTATCGACCTCGCTCTGCTCTACCTATGAAGGCCTTCGCGTCCGCCCCATGATGTGTCCTGCAGCAACTTCCACAGGTGTTTGAAAAACAAGCTGAACATTGACGATGTGAAGTTATAATCGATGACACCGACTAATGAATAACTATCCAAGAAAGCAAAGGCAAAAGGTATGCAAAGGGGACTGTAGAACACACTGAGTATTTGCATTTGACAACAACATTTCATGAAATTATGATTCAAGAGCGAGAGGCATCCTACCATGCATAGCAACATGGTAATATTCACCATTCCTCACCGTAAAATCTCATAGTGATATTTAGTTAGTTTTCAGCAATTGAGAGATCCTTATCGTGAAAGGACTAGTGCCAACGGCTTACTAATACAACGGCTGATTCACCAAACCGACCCGGGAAGGGAATGTTCTAGCAACAAAGAACCACAAACGGCATTTATAATCCTGAATTATCAACATGCTAGTACGATTATTTCTGGATGTTACCTCTCTCCTTGGAAGGCCAGCAAGAGTAAGCATCACAGATTGCTGAGAAGGCTCCCACTTTGAAATGGAATCAGGTGCAGACCCATCAACTGGATGGTGAAATTTGCATCTTCAGAAAATTTACAAAATCCAAATAAGAAAAATGGTCCAACTTTTAGGTGAGACATTCCTCTGCGGTCTTAGGTTGTCTATGTACATTAAAGTTCCTGCTTTCATCAAATATCCACCTAACCATCAGGTAGGTGTTTTAACACTAAACACTATAAACACTGGGCGATAGTTTCATATGAGTCAACACTAACCAATATAAACATTGTAACAGTTCAATATGACAGCCTGTTAAAAAATAGAAGCCACACTTTATATTGATCTGATCATACTATTGGAGATCATGAACAACACTATGACAATCCATAAGAAATAATGCTCAATTCTTTAGTACATTTTTCCATATGTTGTCTACAGAAAGCAATTATAACCTATTTAGCAGCAGACTTTCTTGTTTCAATAACTGAGACACTCTCGCCAACCTTCACGACCGAAAAAATTTAGACTCGAAAACTTATTATAATATCTTTTTGAGAGCAAAAAAAACTCAATTTGCACATCAGCGGGCCAACTGGAAAGCAGAAAGTCCAGCTTTGCAAGACATGATACATTGGCCTTGCAATGCTTATGATACTCATAAGTGACAAGCACAAATATGGAGAAGGAAAGAATCCATATTTGTTTAATTCATGAGGGATCAATCCCCACCGGAAATCATGCACTTAAATCTACTATTAGAAATCTCTAGAGAACACGAGTCACCATTTAGCAAATTAAGATGGTTAAAGCCGTTGGAGCAAGGCATAGGAATGTCATGTGTTAGCCTATGCAAGGATGTTGTATGGAAAACATTAAGTTGTAAATAAACCCTTCTCAGCCATTGTTCTTTCATCAAGTTGGAAGCCATCAAGTCTATATGAAATAAATATATTTGTACATATTCCTTATTTTGCAGATTTGCAGTAGAAGGCAAAAAGTGATGCTATAAAGTGCATAGCTCTCTGACCAACTAAACCTCTATGCAAAGCACAAATCTTAGTAGGTTTACCATGGAATAGGCAATCACAATTTTTTCAAGTACTTTTAAAGCTCCACCCTGCATCCAGCCACCAAATGATGGTATAAAAACAATGGTAATGCAGTATTAGTTCCATATATCCATTGAGAAAAGGGGATCAAGAAACCAACATAAATCTGAACAAGAGAGGTCTTGACCTTGGCATCCAGAGCTTGCAGCTGGTCACCCAATCATACATCTTAATCAATGAGCTACTGAAGCTGACAGGAACAGAGGAGCCTAGCAACAATAAAAAAACATATTAAGATACCAGTGAGAACAATGGCGACCACTACCAACCCGCTGTTACATAATTATTGGAATTTGACACCTAATGTTCTTGTGGGGATTACTGGTGACTTTGCCTGCCTTGACTTACTATTTGTACAACAACTTACGGTGGATATTGTTTTCATGAGGTAATTGTTTTGTAACATTATTATATGAAATGTAAGGAACAAAATTCAATGTGCAGACCTCTGTATTATATGGAGAGCAAAAGAAAAAGTTCACTCCTGTGCTATGTGATGTAACTGGTCTACAAGTCTAGAACACACCATTATCTAGTGTTTTGCAAAGGAGAACTTCATTTCAACTCTACACGCCACCATGTGGCTCCTTGTTATGGTTATTTTAATAGAGACAGATTTGGCATCACAGCAAAGTCTAATTTCCTAGTCAAGTTCTTCATTATATATGACATTGTTTCTGTATAACCCTATGTATTTGGTAGTCGTTCAACCTGCAGATTTTAGAAATATATTTGGTGGAGTACTTCCATTGGAGAGACTCAGCTGGAACTTGGAGATGATATTAATTTTGTAAAACAAAATTTGGTTTCTTGGTTGAAGTGGTTAATTCCATGGAAGTGAGACACATCAGCTTTGAGAGGATGCATCAAATAGAAAAAATGGTATTGTTTACATGCTTCAGTTTACACGTGACACTAGCCAAAGGAAATTAACCAAATTAACATATCTTTTTTCAAGTTAATAGCAAGTTAGCAACTACAACTTCACAATAACTCAACCAGAACACAAGCTTTTTTCAGAGAACTTGATGAAGCAGCTGTTGTGTGCACCTGCAGTTCTACGTATCAGCTGTGACTGTCAACCATTGGTCTCTGAAGTGTCTTGCCTTACAAGGGAAAGTTTGAGCATACATACTGAATCGATTAATATGGACGATGGCTGCCGTCACATCATCCAGCGAGACTCCACCACCAGTTGCCTGCACGGTTACCCTGTGAACTAGAGGATCAGGAAAAGAAGGAGACATGAACAAGGTTGTGCACGAGGCAACTACAAGAATCACCAACGTGTAAACCCAAGAAGAAACTTGTAGCAAGATCATCACCTGTAAATAATAAATTGGAGCACCAGATTAGTCAAAAATTTAGGAGGAGATGACTAAAATAAAGAACATCGGAACACAACATAACAGAAGGCAAAACAAACCAAGGCAGCCTCTTGCGATGTGATTCCCCGACCGCTCCTGCCGCTACGGCCGATGAGCCCCCTCAACTACCGGCCCCGCCAGCATGCGCCACTCCACCAACCCTGTTGCTTCCGACTATAGGTGCCAGATTCGCCACGGCCTTCCTACTCGGGGGCGAGCAGAGATGGGCGGAACAATTCCGGGCGACGGTGGGGAGGACCATCGATGGCCGCAAGAGCGGAGGTGACTTTGTCCGGCTGTGCGTGTGGCAGTGGCTAGGAACCCTAGCGTCGCGATCGATGGCGTCCCTATCGTCCACCTCCATGGATCTGGATTGAGAAGAGAAAGGGGAAGGAGACGAGACCACGAAGAGGGGGGCTGGGATGGGGAGGGGAGGCGGCGGCATACTATGGGTCGAGAGGAGTCTTGGAGTGGACGACTCAGTGTGGAGTTCCTTCGCAGGGAAGAAAAGGACACGAGTATGTTTCTCTTCTTGTTTTTTCTCTCGTGAATGTGTTTTCATCCTGGGCACAGTGAAAATCGGCGTGGACACCACCAGCACTCGACCTTCATGCGACGCTTATTGTGTTGGATTTGGCAAGGAACTGTTTAATCCTTTTAATTAGAATAACACATATCTTGAGGATGATAAACTATTCTACTACACGACAAGGGCTAGAGTATTGATGTGCATGCACATGTCAAACAATTGTCGATCTAGTACTCATGAAAAAAACAAGTGTTTATAAGCGCATTATTGTTGCCATTGGTGACCAATATCCGAATCATCATATTCCTTTAATGCATAATCGATAGTATTGATGTTTGATTGCATATGGTGCCCATGCAAGTGGCAAAGAATCTTCGCTCCTTGAAAAATTATTTGATCTATAATGGGACTAGATAGAAAGTGTTAAGTGTCACCAACTTATACCAATAATAGTCTAATGTTGATTATCTTCAAATAATGTGCTACTTTAACTTTAGCAAATAATTGTCTAGCACTAATTATTTTCAGATAAGTGGCTAGCTTTAAGTACTTCTAGTTAGAATCACATATACCTTCAAACTAAAAAGTTATTCTACATGTAAATTCTAGATTTTGTGTCGAGACTATATGTGTCTATCTACATGCTAGAGAAGGAACTATGATGAAAATCTCACACGAGTCAA
>NC_041389.1:2330333-2336165 GCF_002162155.2 Triticum dicoccoides
CCCCCCCCCACCCACACACCCACACACCCACACAAAAGAAGAAGAGAAAAGGCAATATGTCGACTTCATCATCGCCATCAACAGGCACCGGCCGACACCATGTGTCCATTTTACTATCAACTTCCTATATAGCCTAATTAACATTGATGTTGACCGTATATGTCATAACCATGAAAGTGACGAAGTATAGTCGCCATTCTCTAGAAAAGTACAATTTGTGTGTGTGTGTGTGTGTGTGTGTGTGAGAGAGAGAGAGAGAGAGAGAGAGAGGGGAGGGGGGAGTTGGCCGAAAATTTGAATTTCTGAATGATATTTTTCATAAATGAATGTCGGGTTATCCGTGCGACTGCAACTGGTCTGTGGCTCCACTCCAGTGATTGGTGGTATCTTGGCAGAACTACCAGTCAATCCCCTATCAGGAAGAAACTGCACAACATGATCATCTTAGTCGTGTGATCCATCGTGTAAGGAAATAAACAATTGGGTGTTCGTGAACAAGCTCTGTCTTGTCGATCGTCATCGCAAGCCCAAGTTAGCATTTAGGTGTGGGCCCAAACAGCCAGAAAGGAAAAAATAAACTAAAATGGGTAATTAGTGGCACCAATTTTGCTAAATTGGACAAAAATGTGAAAAGCACTTCTAAATGAGGCATTTTGTCACAACCATGAAACTAGGGGATAAAAAGTGAAATCCGCTCATTTTTTTATTTTGAATGCTGAATATTGGTTTTTGTGAAAATGAATTTTTGGCATAAATCAAATGATGCCAAAAATGACTTTCGTCCGCTCTATATATAAAGCAACAATCAACATAGAACTCAGTGCAACAAACCACACACCCAAGAGAAGATACATAGGTGCCAAAGTACAACTACAACACCCCAACCAAAGCCATGAAGGCAAAACATGAACAATAAGGAACGTTGTGAAGTCGATGGAGCCCTTAACCGAGCCAACAACAAAGAGGCAAAGGTGATAGCCGGCGAACTGAGAGTGCCAAGGCGGTGCCTTCAGGAAGATTACACCTCTAGAGTGCCGCAATCTCCCAATCCAAAGGATCAAGATTTTTCATGCGAAGCACCCAAACGATCAATACAAGGATAGTTTGTTCCATGAGCACACTAACCAATTATATTGTTCACATTTAATTTCTGCAAAAGAAATGCTCACATTTACATATGAGAGGTGATTCCGTCAAAACACCCGTGAGCTCTCGTCGTTTGATCATCTTTGATTTCTCTTAACTGTTTTTCTATGTATGTTACGGTGGTCACCTTCACCTACGTATGCCAGATTAGTGAGATGACACAAGGAAACACCTGAAATTTGTCGCAAAAACGAAACTGAATAGCTTAATCTCAGTAGGAAATGCGAGGAGACCACATAGTCGCGAGAACCATACGAAGGCGTATGCCCCTCCCTTTTTAGGTGGTGCTAGGCGCCAACTGGCAGCAGGCAGAAAACACTAAGTTAGATGTTTGATGCGCCGATGTGTGACTCTTTGACCTCCTTAAATTAATAGAATCTCCCTTTCCCTGAAAAACAGGCAAGTGTGTTTTTTATATTATAAAGCCATACATGGCAATTTTATTTTTTAGCTTATTCACTCCATATCATTTGTCGCATCAATACTCCTTTGTGGTTAAGTCTTTACTCACGAGCAGTATAACTGGTATGTTTAGATTTCTTTTTTTAGGTAATGGGCAGCTACACCCTTTGGTTCATTCATAATTAATTCATTACATATAATGGTCCTACTTACATCAGGGAACTCATTAATCCAGCAGGACCAAACATCATGCTCTGCCGATTTCGCCAGAACATGTGCTGCCCCATTACATGTACGACTGACATGAATAAAAGTACAAGATACAAACCTTGTGGCACATTTGCTAATATCATGGACTATGGCTCCAATAGGGGACTTATCAAAACCTAAACCCTTGACCTTATTGATCAGTGACATGCAATCAGATGCTACCATGATCTTCCGTATGCCAAGGTTATTGGCAAGGATTAAGGCTTGACGAAGTATTTTTTTCAAAATTGATAAAAAATATATGTTGAAGAAATCCTTTAAAAGTTGATGGATTTTATTTAAAATTAATGAGCTTTTTTCAAAATTAATGTATTGATTTTTCAAATTCGATGAGAGCAGCTCAGCTAGCGCACACACGGCTAGGGTTAGAGCCACCTCATCTCCATCGAAACTCTATACAGCCCATGGACCTTTTGTTAGGTGTATGTGGCCCATCAGTTATATCATCCTTTGCGTGATGGCTGGCCCATTTGGCTATCATTTTCCTCACATGGTGATGGACAGAGACATGATGGCTGGCCCATTTGGCTATCATTTTCCTCACATGGTGATGACAGAGACATGATGGCTGGCCCACTTGGCTATCGCTGGAAGCGTCCGCAGTTATGGCCCGACCCATTTTCGGGTTTTCGCTCGCATGCTTCCTGTGTTTGTTTTGGGCAAATCCTATTCGGCGCTGCAGGCGTCGGTTAACGTGCATTTTGTTAACAGGCGCCTGTAGCGCACACCACCTCCCGCCAGTTGGACCGACCCTTTTAATTTTTCTTCTCATTTCTTAAATCTTAAAAACAATGCGCTCCTGGTGAATCAAATTAGAGACCCCCCTCATGTTACCACGCGTTTACCAACCCGCCACCAAGCTGAATATCGTAAGAAGCAACGTTTCCCTTCTTTTATTCTTTCCTTTTTTGCTTTTTTTCTTTTTCTTTTTTTGTCTTTTTTTCCTTTCCTTTTTAAATTTGGATGTACTTTTTGCAAAATTGATGAAGTTTTTATAAATTTGATGAATTTTTTTCAAATCCACTGAACTTTTTTCAGATTCGATGAACGTTTTTCAAATTCGATGAACTTTTCTTCAGATTCGATGAACTTTAAAAAAATTGAAATCGAATGAACTTTTTCCAAAATCGATGAACTTTAATTGAAGATCAATGCACCTTTTCCCATTTTGTGAAATTCATCAACCTTTTTTCAACCAGTGATCTTTCTTTTGTGGACGATTTTTTAATTCCTACTTTCGTCCGCTTTATATATAAAGCAACAATCAACATAGAACTTAGTGCAACAAACCACACACCCAAGAGAAGATACATAGGTGCCAAAGTACAACTCCAACACCCCAACCAAATCCATGAAGGCAAAACATGAACAATAAGGAACGTTATGAAGTCGATGGAGCCCTTAACCGAGCCAACAACAAAGAGGCAAAGGTGATAGCCGGCGAACTGAGAGTGCCAAGGCGGTGCCTTCAGGAAGATTACACCTCCAGAGTGTCGCAATCTCCCAATCCAAAGGATCAAGATTTTTCACGCGAAGCACCCAAACGATCAATACAAGGATAGTTTGTTCCATGAGCACACTAACCAATTATATTGTTCACATTTAATTTCTGCAAAATAAATGCTCACATTTACATATGAGAGGTAATATCATGGACTATGGCTCCAATAGGGGACTTATCAAAATCTAAACCCTTGACCTTATTGATCAGTGACATGCAATCAGATGCTACCATGATCTTCCGTATGCCAAGGTTATTGGCAAGGATTAAGGCTTGACGAAGTATATTTTTTTTCAAAATTGATAAAAAATAAATGTTGAAGAAATCCTTTAAAAGTTGATGAATTTTATTTAAAATTAATGAGCTTTTTTCAAAATTAATGTATTGATTTTTCAAATTCGATGAGAGCAGCTCAGCTAGCGCACACACGGTTAGGGTCAGAGCCACCTCATCTCCATCGAAACTCTATACAGCCCATGGACCTTTTGTTAGGTGTATGTGGCCCATCAGTTATATCATCCTTTGCGTGATGGCTGGCCCATTCGGCTATCATTTTCCTCACATGGTGATGGACAAAGACATGATGGCTGGCCCATTTGGCTATCATTTTCCTCACATGGTGATGGACAGAGACATGATGGCTGGCCCACTTGGCTATCGCTGGAAGCGTCCGCAGTTATGGCCCGGCCCGTTTTCGGGTTTTCGCTCGCATGCTTCCTGTGTTCGTTTTGGGCAAATCATATTCGGCGCTGCAGTCGCCGGTTAACGTGCATTTTGTTAACAGGTGCCTGTAGCGCACACCACCTCCCGCCAGCTGGGCCGACCCGTTTAATTTTTCTTCTCATTTGTTAAATCGCAAAAACAATGCGCTTCTGATGAATCAAACTAGAGACCCCCCTCATGTTACCACGCGTTTACCAACCCTCCACCAGGCTGGATATCGTAAGAAGCAACGTTTCCCTTCTTTTATTCTTTCCTTTTTTGCTTTTTTTCTTTTTCTTTTTTGTCTTTTTTCCATTCCTTTTGAAATTAGGATGTACTTTTTGCAAAATTGATGAAATTTTTATAAATTTGATGAACTTTTTTTCAAATCCACTGAATTTTTTTCAGATTCGATGAACTTTTTTCAATTATGATGATATTTTTCAAATTCGATGAACTTTAAAAAAAAATTGAAATCGAATGAACTTTTTCCAAAATCGATGAACTTTAATTGAAGATCAATGCACCTTTTCCCACTTTGTGAGTTTTATCTTTTAAATTCATCAACCTTTTTTCAACCAGTGATCTTTCTTTTGTGAACGATTTTTTAATTCCTACTTTTAAAAAAAACTTACACATATCTTTTGAATTGTCAATGGTCAACTGGCTAGACCGGTCAATTGGTGAAACTTTTTCCCATAATAGTGAACTTGTTTTATTTTTTCAAATAGTGCCGCTAGAATAGTTCTTAAGCATTGCACGCTGCAATTAATCACTAGTAGGCGAATGGTGCTCCACTCCCCGCGTCGTGCTCCTTTTTTTGGTGGTTTTTGCGCTACAGTATTTCTGTGCACTACGGGCCGGCCCACTAGTTCTCCTGTGAACGCCAGTTCGCTTCAGAGGTGCTTAAGGCGCCGGCTAGGACCTCCCCACGTTCTTTCATGGTGGGTTTTTTTTTCTTGTCACTGTTGTTACGTTGGGTCGTCGCCGAACTGTCTGATTATATCGGGTTTTTTTTTCTGTTGTTTTCTTTCTTATGATTTTCTTCATTTCTTCACTATTTTTTAGGGGTTTCCATTTTCTTGTTTTTTATCACTGGGTTTCTTTGTTTCTTTCTAAATTTTACTTTTTTTGTTTGTTTTTTGTTTGTATCTTTGTCGGTTTTTTGCTTGCCTTTTTCTTTCTTTTTATTTGGTTTTGTTTTTTTCTTGCTCGTTTTCATTGGTTTTCCTTGTTTTCTAATACACGATCTACATTTTTCCTTAAAATACATGTTTTGAACACTTTTTTGAATACATGGTCAACAGTTAAAAAATATATGGTGAACATTTTTTAAATACGGAATTAAATTCTTGTAGATATATATGTTTTTATGTCTACTTTTATTTAATGTATGTTGTGCATTTTTCCGTAAACATCAGGAATAGTTTTTTATGCACACTTAACATCTTTTAAATACAAGATCAACATTTCTTTCATACACATTGAATATTTTCTGTATACATTATTCATATAGATGGAAAACGTTTTTTACTATAAACACTTAACATTTTTCAAATTCCTGATTAATACTTTTCAAATGCGTGAATAAAAAATTTAAATGCTTGATTAATAATATTCAAATAGGTAATCAACATTTTCTCATACGCATTGTATAGTGTTTGTATATATTATTCATATTCATTAGAAACATCTTTTGTATACAAATTTAACATTTTTCGAATGCTTGATTAATATTTTTTAAATATATGAAAACTTTTCTCATACACATTGTATATTTTGTGTATCCATGTATACATTAGAAACATTTT
>NC_041389.1:2336418-2365431 GCF_002162155.2 Triticum dicoccoides
ATACACATTTGACATTTTCCAAATGCTTGATTAACATTTTTTAAAGTTTTATGTGAGAGTGTCTTTTGTAATATATATTTTTAGAATATATGGAAGTATAAAAAAGTAGAAAAATGATAAAAACATAAAAAAAACACCAAAAAATTTGAGGTTGTGGCCTACCTCCCGCGCTCCTTACGTCAGACGAGGCTGCCCTGCCGTCGGACAGAGATGTGGCTGGAGTAAAAGCTGTTCATACAAAAATTACTAAATGTTGTTCACGCCTTTGGCACGAGGAGGACACAATATGAACCTTCCCAGCCAACTACCTTGAATGTCTTTTGCCTCTCTCTTTACCATCTATAACTCAATGTTATGCAATTAGTACCTTGCATGCTGCATGGGGCGGGGTTCCATTCCACCGGATCACCACGTGGTTGGGTCTGGCTTAGAAAATATGTGCCATGCAAAACCCAAGAACTAAGAGTGGAATTCCCCTTGTATTGAGAAGCTCTACGTGTTGTCCTGCGTTCATTCCTTCATTTTCAGTCGTACTCTCTCTCTCTCTCTCTCTCTCTCTCTCTCTCTCTCTCTCTCTCTCTCTCATTGTGGTTCCGGATCGGCTCCATGGGAGCCAAAACCTAGGCATGCTCTTGGAGAAGGCGTTCGCGCTTCCACTCCTGGCACAAGTGTATGCGCTGCATCTTTTTTCGGTTTGCTTCGAATTTCTTAGAAGTTTTCTTAGTTCCCATCATGGGCATGCCGAGCATGGCTAGCTCATCCTTGCCTATGGCGGCGACGCCAGCATTCTCGACATTGTCATTGTCCCCGCCACGTTGAGATTATCGACCATGTAACAAGTAGTTTCCTGCTAAGGCTAGGACAGGGCCGGGATGGCCACTAGAGAACTGTTGTCGCTCTCCTCTTCCTCCGCTTCACCCTTCTCGATGACGTCGTGAAGAGATTCCTCATTGGCGACCAAGTGGGAGGTGGGTGGGTTGACGAAGATCGGCTCTGGCTCCTGTGCTCGGCGGGGCATCGGGCTGCCGCGCGAATCAGCGATCAATTCCAAATCCCCGAAGAAGATAATCTAGCCTAGATTATAGGTGTCAACGGCTTCGATCTTCCCCGCTGAGTTGGGGATGAAATTCATCGCTTCGGAGGCGAAAATCTGGAGGTGAGCGCAGATGCCATAGTTGAAGTTAGATCCCAGCCGGATCTCAGTTTTGGAAAGCACGACCCGTGCCTAGCGTGCCATTGTCGGTGTGAAATTGAGCATACCCCTCGGTAGTGTGCTGAGACTAGCCGGAAAGGCCAGAGGGGAAACATGAGAAATTTTTAGCTAGGTTCGGGCCCTTGCTACGGAGGTCAAACCCTACTCCTACTCGTGTTGTATTGACGGGATGGGGTGTACAGAGTTCAAGGATGATATGAAGGATCATAGGTATACCAAAGGATGACGAATAATGTCTATACCGACTAGCCCGGCCGTGACTTAAGGATACCGATGTCCCAGGGTTGCAGAGTAGTAGTCAGTTCTAAGGCGGTTGGAGCGTCCTCCTCGCATACAACCTCCTTGTCTTGAACATCAAGTATAGATGGCGTGTTCCTTTTAGAGGGTTACCAACCCAGGTTGTGGGCCTAGGCCATGCAGTGGCCCAGGGGGCCTTGGGCTGACTTTCGGCGTCCTGGAATACCCCTAGTGCGGGACATGGTTAATTTTATTACCATACCGCTAGCCGCTAGGAGTGTGAGGACGAGACTAACATGTAAGGGGAGCCTCCTATTATTTTAGAAATGCTAGGAGCGCATGCACATAGATAGCGCATTGCACCTAATTAAGCGTGTGCGCTTGCTTGAATTTCTGTGTGGCTTGTGAGTTTAGACACTTGTCGTGGCCTAGACTCCATTGTTTATTATTATTATTATTATTATTATTATTATTATTATTATTATTATTATTATTATTATTATTATTATTATTATTTGTTTATTAAGCGAATCACACCTTTGCAAAAACATTAGGCATGGTTGGTTTTGTTTCAACCATATGCAGTGTATGTGTAGAGACATCGTCCTCATTTTTATACTATAGCGCCCTCCCCCAATAATTTGCTAGAAAAAGCTGACAATGCAACATCTCACAGCAAATACGATGAATAATGAGGTGGAACCAATAAACAAAGAGTTGCCAAATGAAAAAAAGCTCATCAAGTTGAAGCGATGCGTATGTACTCCCGATAACCACTAGAGCGATAAAACATTCTACCTGCAGTTCGGGCGCGGAAAAAAACAACACAAGAAAAGTTATGACGTGGCAATGCCGCGTGTACGTGACAACTAAGGGCATGTACAATAATGCTATCTTATGAGTGTCATGCAGGATAAATGATAAGGTGAAGGAGAGAGAATTCATAAGAAAAAAAACAAAGAGATGACCCATTATAGACATTTTTTTATCATCTCTAAATTACACGCAAGACTTAAAATAAGACTATCTTATCAATCATTGTACATGCCATAAGAGTGACATGATAGATCGTTAGATGATAAAACTGACAAAGTTTCCATTAAATGGGGTAACAACTATTTCGCAAAAAAAGGGGGGTAACAACTAGAAAAGCCTCGCTGAATGGGTACTACTATGGATGCAAAACTACTAAATGATAGATCATGACGATCCAGTTGCTATCTTTCTGGATCTGTACTGTATGTACATGCAGCTAGCAGTTGTCGAGAACGATCGAGGGTGAGAAAAAGAAACGTTCCTATACCTGAGCACGAGGAGAAGATGAAGATAAGTGTCCGATGAGGAGGCTGAATCGTCGTCATCGGAGGCCGGCGACGGCGAGGAGGTGGGCGCCGTCCACAATGAACTTAGGGACGGATGGATCATGGATCATGGATGCCTCATGCCCAGCTTTGTTGGGATTTAAAGGAAAAAGAAGCCAAAAAAAAAAAACGCGCCAGGTAGGGGTCGAACCTACGGCCTTCCGCTTAGGAAACGGACGCTCTATCCACTGAGCTACAGGCGCTGATGTGTCCTATTTCCAATTTGACACACTGTAGACAACTTTTGACTAGTGGGAACTGAATATCACAAAAAATTAATGCTGTTCAGATTTGGGGGATTAATTTTGTATCAGTAGTACAAAAGTGAATATGGATTTATTGTCACAAGGAATGAGATGGTGAAGAAGCTTGGGACGAACGGGACGTTGTCCAACATGTTGGTGTACTCAACGCAACCATCCTCTTCAATGTTCTTCTCCGACACCAGCAACCTCGCCAACGTCTTCGGTGCATAGATCAGCGACACCTACCCCGGTCACTACACCATGATCGCCGTCGCCACCATGCTCCCCTTCATCGGCATGGTCATGCTCACCCTCACGGCCGCTATCCACACCCTCCATCCTCTAACATCCAACGCGTCCAAGGGACCAAAATGTGAGGGTCCTAATGGCCCCAGCTTGCCGCCATCCTGGTGTCCTTCTTCTTCCTGGTCGGCGCCCTGGAGGCATCCGACATTGCAACCTTGCCTTTGAGGACGACCGGTTCAACCCACGCACTGCCGCCGGCCGCCGAGGCATCACCGGCTTCCTTAGTTGGTACTACTTCACCTTCACCATTGCCATGATGCTCTCTCTGCCATTGTCATCATCTATCTACGGAGTAACGTCAACTAGGCGTTGGGCCTCGTCGTGCCTGCCGCGCTCATCGGCCTCTCTCACGACGTATTCTTCATGGGCACTCGCCTCTATGACCGTGTACGCCCCGAGGTCAGCCCCTTCACAAGCTTTGCCCAGGTATTTGTCTCTGCTGCTCGCAGGCGCCACCTTCAGCGACCTAGCAACATTGCCAAGTTGCTTGACCTGCCACGCCGAAGCAAGCTCGTCTCCAAGCTTGCATACACCGACCAGTTCACGTGTGTCGACAAGACGACATTTCGAACCCCTAGGACATGTTGTGCTCTGATGGGAGGACACTGACCCATGGAGGTTATACACTGTGCAAGAGGTGGAGGAGGTGAAGTGCCTTGCACGCATCATCTTGCCTGGCTACCATCAGTGTGCACCAACCTATAAATCAAGGGAGGAACCCCGTCGGATGTGCTTGTTTAAGATTGGCGGCTGCTACGAATCAATCAGATAATTCCCATCCGGCTAGCTAGTGGCCGATTTGTGCGTTGGTGGCCGTTCGTTCTCAACAACGCCATGGCAGCAGCGAGTACGTGACTACTTCAATGCAACACCGATGATACCCGGGCATAGTTCCACTGTAACTCTCGCGGCGAAACACTAGCTCCAACATAGAATCGACGGCGTCCAGCGAAGCTCCAACGCAGGCACCAACGACGCATGGCGAAACTCCATTGCAAGGCAACATCATCGGAGTTGAGTTGCAGTGCCTTCGACTTTAGATAGAAGACCTGGAATCACTAGGGGCGTGTTTGGTTGCTTTCGCTGCCGGGCTTGGCTCAGAGGGGAAAAATGA
Organism: Triticum dicoccoides; assembly: GCF_002162155.2. Lineage (NCBI taxonomy): Eukaryota > Viridiplantae > Streptophyta > Magnoliopsida > Poales > Poaceae > Triticum > Triticum dicoccoides. The sequence goes on from NC_041389.1 coordinate 2,340,895, forward strand.
GTCAGGTTGAGCAGGGCCTGGGTAAGCAAAAATAGGGTCAAAACATAGATGACCAATTGATTGGTTGCCTATATTGGGGGTCTTGTCATCGAGATGTAATTTTCACCAGGCATTTGGATGCATACGTGCATATGCTTACCAGCATTAACAACAAAATTGGTTGGGCTTGACATTTCGTCAAACACTTTGAGCACACGGAGCTTCCACTGCCCATCGTGCCCACCACCAGCTCCCGGCGACCGTGGACGCGCCCGACTAGCCGCCGTGGCTGTGGCCGCGCCCGGCTCGCTGCGGTCGTGGACGAGCTTGAGCTGGCCGTCGTTGAGGATCTTGCCGCGCCCGTCACCTCTCAAAGAGCCTCTGCGCCGGCCATCTCATCTTCGCTGCCTCCCCCCGCGCTCTCGTCGTTGTCGCTGGCGACAGCGGAAACCGTCGAGCCGCACAGCGCGTCCGCACCTCCCTCGACTCCCAAGAGCTCGAGCTCCTCCTCCATAACTTGGCAGCAGATCTGCTGAATCTAACTTCCGTTTCATGATTTTTACAGAAATGCAACCCCTATTCCGCTCAGCTGTTCGACGCCGGGCCAAAGATCCGGACGATCCCGTTCCTGTGCAGCTCCGCCTCCTCTCTTGTGATTTTCCTTTTGCTCTATATGTCCACGGCCACCGCGCCGTGGCAATTTCTGGGTTTTTTGGGCTGCCATGATGGACACCGTTTGAGTAGATCTAAGTAGCTTTGTATTAATGAAAACTGCACTTGGAATTGTCTCTGCTTCACAGTTTTATCTGTCGCGCTTGGCTTGGTTTTTTATATTTTGGCCTAGGATGGATTGAACATAATCAACTGCCTCCAATTTGTTTTGTTCTATTTGCATGTGAAATAGCACACTAACATATTCCATATTTCACCAAGCACAATATTCGGTGCTGACTGTTTTTACTTGTATGGCTGTTAAATTGTCCTGTCCACACTCCACATTAAAACAATTTCATTGTAGTTGAATTGAAAATAATCATCTGTCTCCAATTTGTATTGGCCTACTAACATGTGAAAATAGCACACTACACATATTCTTTATTTCATTGATATCAATACTCCGACCGTTTTTACTTGCGCGGCTGTGGACTCTAAAGTTTGATCTTCTAAACATTTTTATCTCACTGCAAACCTATTTCTGACTCTAAATTCTGTTATGTTCCAAAAGTTGTGTTTTTTTCTTAAATAAATATGTCATTAGTCTTAATGGTTTGTGATACCCCAAAACTCTTGAGTTTGTTAGTGTACTGTGTGAAGTAAATAGGGTTAGTTGGACCTTGGAAAATGGCGACAGGGGACTACTAGGCCAGGGAGTGGGTTCGTGTTACTCTATCGCTGAAACTAACAGTGCTTGCTTAGAATGAACTATCTTTGTTGTCCGGAAGCGCAATCTGGATGCATCATTGCGCTATGTACTTGGAAGTAGAAAGCGCATGCCAAACAGTTCTTTTTTAGCTTATACTAGATGAGAAAGAAGTGATCTTTGAGCATTTGACATTCTTGTGATATATTTGAGCTCAGGATTACTGATGTTTTATTGGTTCCATCTTAACATGCAGGAACTGTTGTTTCCTTTGGCTGAAATAGGCAAAAGTCATGTTTTCTTGCTCTATTTCCTCTGCATGGTTTACAGGTAAAATTCATGGTTCAGGATTGACCATGCCTAATAATGATAAAAATGATGATTTTTCTTTCTTATTATCAAAACAATGTTTCTCCCTATTTCTTTAAAGATAACTGTTGTGATTCTTTTTATTTCTATGCAATCCGCAGAGGCTTGCTATGGTGCATTTCTTTCGGCTTTCTGGTCGGCTCCACCATTTTCATGCTATGGAACAAGCACGATGGCAACAGGCAGCTCATCGGAGCATTTGAAGTCGCAACCCCTCCTTGGTAGCGAACCATCCAGCAGCTCCTTGCTCTGTAGGAAGCTATCTCGCAGCTTGAGGTTACTGTTTGGTCATGTTATTGTTTGCCCAAAGTTGGTTCTTTCTTCATTCGTGTTTTACTCTCGCAGAAGTGATCATTGAAGCCTCCCGCGCAGACCGGCATCTATTTCTTCTCTGACTATGGTGTAGGTAAGCCACTTGCTTCCTCTTCTTTGCTTTCTCCTCTGTTGCGTGTGTCCCTGGCCATTGCGCCGTGGTAAGTTCTACGATGGACTTCCTTCATGAGCATTGTAGATTTGATAATCCCAGCAGCAAGTGGCGTGTCTGGCTAATGACTTGGTTGGTAATTTTTTAGTCCTGGCGTTGGAGCTGCGAGTAAAAAACAATATTGGTGAAGACAGAGGAGGATTAGAGTTTAGCAGAGGATTCATGGCCTGGTGAGTTCCTTCATGGGTATGAGGAACATCACTTAATTTTGCCTCTCTCTTTTCTGATGATGCATGATCCTGTTGTGTACACTTGCACTGGGTAGTGTTGTCTTTACAAGCGGATTATGATGTTTGAATGCCACTGGATATTGGATGGAAAGGAACTGATGCATTTCCATCTAATGCTTTCTCTCGAATTGCCTCCCACTCTAGTCCTTGTGTATGAGTTGTGTTGATAGATTCTTCATCAGTTATGTATGAGTTGTGTTGATAGATTCTTCTGTAACTGTTGAAACCATGAACAACATGGTACATTAATTGTTGGGATCTTATCCAACATGAGGGCATCTATTTTTTGAATGTCGAAACAACCATAGTGTAAGCAAGTCGAAAACTCATGGTTTGACGGTTTTTTTCAAATTTCCCATTGCAGGAAATTGGAGAACTATAAGGCAATGGAGCTCCTCATGGTATCTCTGCTTTCCCTCTACAAATCTTGTCAAAATTGCTTACCTACGTATCTATAGCCTGCCTACTTTCTATTATTTTCTTGTTATGAAACCAAACTACTAGGGCTGGGTGAGGTCGAGTCTGTTCTTGGTTATTTTGGGTTATTGCTTGCTTGCTTGATGCCATCAGACTCGCAGGTTGGCTGGTTCCTGCCTGTTGAGGTGGTCCTATATGAGGCTAGTTGAACCTGAATGCTAGGTTTGGTTGTATTGCTAGTAAAGCAGCACACATGGGTGTTTGCAATCCTCTAGTAACGATTGCTATTTGCAGAAATTCTCCAAGACTTTATGGCCCTAGTAATGCTATTTGCTGCTTGTATTCAAAAATGAATTATTTATTGTACTGGATGCTCATGTGAATTACAAGGGTTTTTTAGAAATAAATGGGTTTATATTCTGGTTTTGAAACCAAAGTACCATGGTGAGGTCCATCCCTGGTTTAGTTTGCTGCACTGCTTGATTGGTGCGGCTGGACCCCAGCCCAGGTTATTGTGTAGGAAATTCTTACTTCACATACCATGGCTGGGGTGGTTGCCTGGTGGGGTCATGTAGTTGAACGACTTTGCTCATTTGAATTAGACGTGTGTCAAATATTGCCAGTATGCCTGCAAGTCTTGTGTTTTGTGGTTTACCCAGGCCGTCGAGGCTTTGCTCTAGCCTAGCTTCTATTCTGCTTGTGAAACCAAACTACCATCTGCATATTCTTTGCCTTGTCTTCTCGTTAGAGAAACTTGACTTGTTTATTTGTACATGATGACAGGAGGGAGAGCATATCTACATGAAAGAAAAGAAAACCCTGAAAGGCCTGGCTGTTACAAGGCGAGGGGAGGGAACTTTGGAATGCTCAAGCCTGGAGTGTTGGTTGTCAAGCTAAAGCTGCCGTCTCTACATGGTGTGATGAGATGATGGGTTGTCGAGGAAAAATAGGGGGAAATCCCAATTTAATTGATCACCCCATTGAGTCTTTGGTGTAATCTTGTGCGTGCACACTACTTGTATTGGAAACAGAAGTGGTGTGGTGTAGCATTTACCCTTGGTGATCCTTGCCTCCTTGAAGGGCATCAATCATCGAGTGGTTGCGCTTGTCTTTTTCTTTGTTGGTTCGTTCATGGGAATCAGAAATATTGTGAACAGAATTTATGTATAGGTTGAACAGAATTATCGTGTACCATGTCCTTGGTAGATGCAATAAAAAGCCGGAATATTTTCCCTTTTAGATGATGTGAACAAAGCCCTTCTCTTGTTTTATGGCATAATCAGTTTGTTGTCGCCTGCCTATGCATATTGCTTGTGATTTCTGTGGTTACATAAGAGAACACGCTTGCTTGTGATTCTTGTGAAAACAAGAGAAAAGAAACGCTTGCTTGTGATTCTTGTGAAAACGAGAGAAAAGAGACTGTCCATGCCCATCAACATCAAACAAGAGAAGGCTTGAAAAAGTTGTTAACTACCGTAATCAAAGAGAGGGGACCAACTTGATAGAAAACCGAGGAACTGCATTCTTGAAGTCGTTTCATTGAGAAAAAGCAAGTTAAATTCATGTACCACCAACTTGGCACGGGAATCAAGAAGCAAGCAAGTCAGTACTCTCTCTTCTGGCGATGAGAGGGATGAGTAAATTCAGTACGACTAACAAGGACTGGTATTTAACTCTGCCGGCCGGGCTACAAATAATAATCAGTGGTTAACATCCCTTGGCAATGCGTCAGTCCGTTTGGCTCCCATGTGCATGCATGCAGCCGTGTACCCAGCCTATCCATGATTTTTGGGCTCGCGCATCCAACCATCAGCCAGGAAGGAAGGGAGGGCTTTGGTCGCGCCACCTCATCGATCCGCGTCACCCCTCAAATCAAGAGGTAGAGCTTGTTCTCTCTCCACTAGCCTCTCCTTTTCTCTCTCTCTCTCTGTGTCTATATATACAAGAGGAAGTGATCCATCCGCGTGCGGGGTGCGTGTGCGACTTGGACTTGGGGCTTGGGCGAGAGGCGAGAGGCGAGAGGCGATGCGAGTGAGCCCTGGAGACGGACGAGACGGGAAAGGACAAGTGTTGTCATGAAATCAATTGCCAATCCAAGCCAACCCCAGTGGCTTCAGAAATATAATGTATAACGAGGTATTATGCTCATACAGAGACTGATATTAAGTTTCAGAATCCAATCCTTATAGGCCCGTGTGTCATGATTCATACTCCTAACTGTACAAGGAAATATTGCTGACTTATTATTGTACTGCAAATACATGCTAAAATGTGAGGATTGATCTTACGGCATACCAAGACATAATCGGCGTAGTAGGATCCTCCTATCTCATCAAAACAAAGGACGTGGCGGCAGACAGCAATAGAGCTCCCGTTTTCATGCCCATTCCCATTGCTGCTGGCGCGTTTGATGAAGGACCGGCAGGTGCCTTCCCATTGTTCGTCTCAGGTTTCTCTGTCGGGCATGCGTAGCTGCAGAGGCTCGGCCGGACAACCCGGTAGACGCCTTTGCTTGCCAAGACATAGATGTCCTTGTTGTTATCCTCGCCGAAGGAATATATGTAACCGAGCGATGGGAGAGGGCTCCCAGCGGCGCTGTCACAGGGGATGGGAGAGTTCTTGGAGCAGCTGAAGGAGATCAGACTGGAGGTGTAGTTCCCACTGCCCTCCGGGGTCTCCGTGCCAGTCCACATGGCTGATGCGTAAAGGTCAGCATACAGGTACCTGAAAGCACATCAGCAGATGCATCCAGTAAATACAACTTAAGAAATGTGTTGAACATCGTAGTAGCTCCACACTATCTTCGAGTTCAAAATCAGTGCAAGATGCAAGATGCCTTTCGACGAAGCTTTGATCAATGCAGAGGCCGAGGGTGCTTCACCGAAGCAAATACCTTCCATACAGGCAGGGGTCGGTGGATCCTCGGTAGACATAGCCACCCATGATCGACGCAGATCCAATGTTTTTATTGACATCAGAATGGCTGTATCCCATAATAGGAGGAATGACATTTACGGACTTGAGTGATGTGTTTCCTCCAGGCGTCCACGGTGGATTGTACACCAATGGACCCTCATATATACGCCATCCATAGTTTCCGGCCTTGGAGATCAAATCAACCTCTTCGTATTGGTCCTACATATAGTAGGGACAATATACAAAAGAGTTAAATAACAACATGATTAAACACTGTACCAACCTACACCAGAGAAACAAAACAATAGCGTGGAAAAATCGGAGGATGAGAATGAAAAGTTGAGTTCTATTAATATTATGCATATAAGACATAACGCTTGCGAAGTTTTAACTATCGTGTGCTACATGCCTATCCTGTGCTTACAGTGTTATACTATAAATTGTAAGTGCATGTCAAGTTCAGAAAGATAGTAAGATAGTAGCTATCAAACTTGATCCCACTGAAGTGCACTACAGCCCCACTAGGATATCAGACCAATAAAGCCAATATAAATTTAGCACCTCGCAAGTTAGAACTGTTTTAAGATCCTGAAATGATACCTGACCAGTATCTGCACAGTAGAAGTAGGAAGGCCTGTCAAGATCAAAGCTGCATCTCCAAGGGTTTCTAACACCCAATGCCCAAATTTCTGGTGCCAAGCCACTATCCTCGGAGAACGGGTTGTCTTTTGGAATGGAATAGTTACCCCATAAGCTCTGGTTAGTGACTTTACCGAGTCCTGAAGATACCAGTGCAAAATCTTAGAAAGTGTTAAGGGCAAAAATAACGAATTATGAATTTAGAGCGTATCTGGATTATGAAATATAAGCTTTGGTTAGTGATTTTCATTCCTGAAAATACCAAAAGAAAATCTTAATAACGAATCATGACATATAAGAATTAACATACTACTTTGGTAAAAATAAGGTGTCGCTATGGAGGTCGTGAACTAGGTTTGACTAGCCCATTCTTTAGACAGGGAAATAATGTGTCCAGTAGTTTTCTTGCAAAAATACAATTGTACCAGATGTGATATGCCATTAAAGAAGCCTCACTGAAGGACGTAACTAAGACCCGAGAGCAATTCCAATGTTGTTCTGTATTATCGAAGTAAATTTACTTAAATGTTTGATATCTGAACCTTCTACTACTGAAAAAATAAGATCACACATGAAAACTAAGGAAACTGAAGCATTTAAATTAGTATTTCAACTTGAGCAACAAAAGAAATGAGAAAAGATGGCATTCTCGAAGAATTTACCCGGTGTACTGTCGATGTCAAGCCTCATAATTTTCCCCAGAAGCGACTTTTTGTTCTGCGCAAAATTAAAAGGGTCTCCTTTCTGTCCACCGTCACCCATCATGAGATAGAGGTATCCATCCGTAGGCCCAAAAAGAATCTGACCTCCATGGTTATTTGTATAAGGCAACCCCATAGTAAAAATCCTTTTGACTTCAGTTGGATCGGCAGATGTAACCTGAAGAAGAATGACATGAATAGTGTGAATGGATGAGGTTGAAGGCATGAATGGAAGAGTGTATGTATCCGGACGAGCAAACCTCAGAAACATTTGACGATGAGCCTTTAGCAGAATATTCTGACACAACGACCTGATACTGGCATGGTTGGGCGCCGTTATCGGTGCCAAGCTTGGAGGGGTCACAGCCAACATCAGAATTGCATGAACACCTACCAGAACAGCTGGGTGACTTTGTCCTGTCACAGTTGTAGGATGCGAAGAAGCGCCCGTTGGTCGCGAAGTCGGGGTGAAACGCCATGCCCATGAGCCCGAACGTCGAGTCGAAATGCACCTGGTCAGTCAGGTCGACAAACAGGCCCGCCTCGCTGAACTGCAGCGTGCCGCCGGACCCCTGATCCGGGACGGTTGCCAGCACTATCTTCCCGGCTTGGGTGCCCAGGAAGACCCTGTTGGACCCATCAGGGTGAGGAACCATGTTGAGGTAGGCGTAGGACCCGTTGTTAATCCTCTCTAGGCATACCCCTTTAGGAGACGCCGAAGGCTGGGTAGCGTTAAACGACACCGTGCTCCCGCTGAAGCACACGGATCGGTTGCTGGGCGCGCCACCGAACGACGTGCAGAAGTCGCTCTCGGACTGCCAGGCATCGGTGAGCTTCGACGATGAGCTAGGCAGCCTCCCACCTCCTTGCAGGGGAGGCTGGAAGGGAGAATTGCGTATCGTCGCGTCCTTGCAGGTGTCCCAGACAAGCTTGCAGTAGTCATGTACTGTTGATTGCTTGGACTGATGAGCAGAGGTCGCCGAGGAGGCGGAGTTGCACAGGAAAGGGATTGTTCGGAGCTTCGGCCCGGCGTCGAACAGCTCAGCCGAATAGGGATTGCATTTCTGGCAAAAAAAATATCATGAAATGGTAGTTAGGTTCAGTAGATCTGCTGCCAAGTTTATGGATTGCATTTCTGGAGAAAGCATGACATATAAGTTTAATTCAGTAGATCAGCTGCTGGGTTCAGGAACCTGGTGGTAATTCAATTATTGGTTTGTAACTTAAAAGCTTAATATCTTTTCCAAGTAGAACGGTCTCTGTTGATTCATTCGGTTAGTTATCTCTCGCATGGGACAGAGGAACCAGGCGACATGTGAGGTGCAAGACAAAATCAGCATGCGGATAAGTCTGAACCAGGCGACTGAATTACCAATAATTGTTGTCATGATGTGCATGCATACTTTGAGTAGTAGAGCCAGGAGACAGTATAAGCAACACTATATATATAATAAAATAACTGTTGAAACGCCGAGCGAAGCAAAGCGTCGAGCACACGGCGGGCCTTGGGGATGAGGAGCAGAACGCAGGCACTGACCGCGCAGAGGAGGGACTTGAGGACGGCGGCGCAGGCGGCGTCGGAGACGTTGGCGGCTTGGAGCTGGTCCCGCAGGGCCTTGTCGGCGGCGGCGTCGCAGCAGCTGGCCCCGGCGCCGGCGTTGCCGCAGAAGGCGAGCGTCCCGTTGAGCGGCAGCGGCAGCGGCGCCCCTGATCGAAAGGAGCAGAACAAAAAGACATGTAAAGTACTGTATATGAGTAGCAGAGAGAAGCAGAGACCGAGCAGCAAGCGACGGTAGGCACTGACTGTGGTCGGTGCAGAGCGGGAAGGCGTGGCAGGCGGGGAGGAGGACAAGCAAGATCAGGCAGCAGCAACAGTGGAGGACGAGGCTCCGGCCGGCGGCAGGAGGCGTCGGCATCCGTCGGCCGTGGTGGAGGAGAGGAAGCTGGAAGAAGGGGATCAATCCATGTGCGTTCCCTTTCTTATTGCAGGCAGCTGAGCTGAGAGTGAGTGAGATCGATTCACATGTTTGACCGACCCACTCGGCTGGTCGGATGGTTGTTGGCTACTAGTGGTGGGGTGGTGGGTGGGGCAGGGTGGCTCGGCCGATTGATTGCCTCCCTAGTGTCTCTGTCAAAAATGTCAAACCCTCCCATAGCCAAGCCATGTCAACATGTGCTTCACATATAGCCATAGCCCTTCTCTAATAACTTAACTTTCTATCCCATCTCCTTCAATTCCTTTTTTTCTTTGATGAAAACTTAACCCCTAGTCATTTCAGGTAAAAAAGATTACTCGCGATTTTTAAACCCTGGGGGCGACCAAGGCCCCAGCCACGCGCCCCATATTCAAACTTGATCGTTCCCGCTCCAAAATAAGGCCATACTCCGGCGATCAGTGCCACAGTTCGGCGATCAAATGAAAGGATAGGCAATAGTTTCGCGCACAAAAAAGGAAGGACGCGAAAGGAATGCATCAAACGTCGAGGTCGCCCTCCGGCGTCATCGTCGGCGTCGCGCGGGCTTCTGGACTGGTTGACACGACTTCTATGCTGCTGGGCGTCGCGGAGTCGTCGGTATCTGGTTCAGGATGAGGCCGCGCTCCGTCAGGAACCACGCCTTGAGGTTCTCGTCGCCGCTCTGGAGCATGTCAGCGCCGCCCATCAAGAAAGTCAGGTCGTTGTTCCTCTTCTTGTCGTCTTGAGCTTTGAGCTTCGCGACGATGTTGGTCCGGAGCAAGTCGAGTTTGACGGCGCTCTTCGTCATCAAAGCAGCCCACCACGCCTCTGTTTTCTCTTCTCGCTAGCCGGCCATGGTCTTGGTGTCGGCGAGGCAATGCCCGATGGACTCTTGCACGCGTGCGGCAGCCGACTCGGCGTGTTTCGCCTTCTTGGCCCCTTTGTTGCCGTCCGGGCGCCCGTCGGCCGCGCCCAGTGTCGGCGCGTCCGGCTTGTACGTCTCCTTGGCCTTGGCGAGAGTGTGCCGGATATCCGCCCACTTCTCGCACTTGTCGATCTGTTTGAAGTCGTGGATGTACTTGAACTCTTGCTCGCTGTTGTCGACACGGTACATGGCGAACATGCGCAACAGCTGTGCCGAAGAGCGAGCATCAGTCGGTGCGGGCGCGTAAATGGGTGCGCGCACGGTGAGAAGAATAGCGAGAGGGCGGTGTGCTGTACCTGATCCTCGACGCTGGTGCCGCTCTCCGGCCAAGCCGCGACCTCCTGAACGATCCCATGTCATTTGTTGCACGCCATTTGGATGAGCCCCCAATGGTTCACCATCGCCTTCGACCCCCGCTACATGTGGACGCCTTTGAAATAGGGGTCGATGAGCTTGCGCTCGTCGAACTCGGCCTCGATGCGGTACCAATATGTGTCGATGTTCTGGTTCGTGCCGGTGATCGGGTCGAGGCAGACGACTTTCCGCGCTTCGGCGAGGCACTCATCTTCCTTGGTCGCCCACTTGATGCGCGGCTCACCGGTCTTGGTCACCCTTTCTTCTTCTTCTTCTTCTTCTTCTTCTTCTTCTTCTTCTTGCCGTTCCTCGTCTGCGCCGGCTCCTCCTCCTCCTCCTCCTCCTCCGGCTCTTCCTCGCCGTAGTCGAGCTCGCCGTCCATGTCGCTGAGATCAATCGAGCCGTCTTGGGTAGTGAACCCGGGGAAGCGGCGGCGGCAGCCAAGCTGGCTGCGATGATGTCTTCCATGTCAGCCTTCGTCGCGTCGGCGTCGGCAAGATGCGACAAGGATGAGGCTTGCGAGTAGAGGCCACGACGGAGAGGTGGCGTCGGGGAGGCTGCGTAGTGGTTTGGGGAGAGGAGGGGGGGGGGTGCTCTTTTTGCGGGAATTGAGGAACAGAGAGATGGTTTAGGAGTGTGGCCTTTTTTGCCTGCTTTTGAGGATAAAGGTGCTAATTATTGGGATAATAAAAAAAAGTTCGTGATTACAGATGTTTAGAGAATAGGTTAGAGTAGTAGAACTCCTAATATATGTTTGGCTTTAATTTTTAGTAGTAACTATGATTTTAAAGGAAGGACTAGAAATGCTCCAGGCTTGCATGAATTTATAGCAAGCCGGCAAGGAGGCATGGACCATGGATCCCCATCCAACCCCAGGCAAGCTCACTATTACATTCAAGTGGATCCATCCGTCCCTTTCTTTTCTTATGTACGCCAGGTCATGCATGATGATACTCGGATCCATCCACCTACGTATAACGTCGTGTATACTGTGTGTGTATGGCCAAGTATTGGTTTGACTTGCAAATACTCTACTTTACTAGAGGTCACATCTATTGAATCCGGCCATCTACCATCACCACAAAGTGACAAAAAGAGCAAAGCCAAACGTGCTCCATCGGTCTCTTTCATGCTTGCCGCACCTGATAGTCGTCTACCAATAGCTTGATTCTAATCCAATTTTAGTTTCATGCTAATAATTGTTTCTTGCGATTTTTTTTTTGAGACAAACTCGCGAGGCTCTTTACTGTCGCAATAGTTACATGAACAAAAAGAAGATTATTGGATTGGCCTAACCAAACATAGCAGCCAACCACTAAAGAAAGGGCATGCTTCATGAGGTTGTGAGCTTTGAAATTCGAACTTATGAACAAAATGGCCTTTTTTTCATAAGGCAATGCGCATGAAAGGATTTAGTGGGACTTGACGGAACCAAGTGGGTTCTCATATCCAGAAGCGGAGTGTCGGCATTAAGGTTAACGACGATATCGGTCACTATTTTCAGACACGCAAGGGATTGAGACAAGGTGATTCAATGTCTCCTCTCCTATTTAATATAGTGACCGATATGGTGACAATCCTTATAGGCAGAGCCAAGCAAAACGGTCAAGTGGAGGGGCTAGTCCCTCATCTGGTAGATGGGGGGAATCTCCATTTTACAATACGCTGATGACACTATCCTGTTTATGAAACATGACATTGCAAAAGCGCGAAATATGAAACTCATATTATGTCTCTTCGAACAATTGTCTGGATTAAATATAAAGTTTCACAAGAGCGAGTTGTTCTGCTTTTGTAAGGCCAAGGAAGAACAAGACACATATAGACAATTGTTTGGGTGTGAATTAGGTTCTTTGCCTTTCAGTTATTTGGGCATACCGATTCATCACCATAAGTTATCGAATAAAAGAATGGAAGTGCATCGAAGATCGAACTGAAAAAAGCTTAGTTGCTGGAAGAGCAAGCTAATGCCGTATGGAGGTCGGCTAGTATTGATTAATTCAGTTCTTACTAGTATGCCAATGTTTCTGCTTTCTTTCTTCGAGATACCAAAAGGGGTGCGGAAAAGACTTAATTTCTTTAGATCTCGTTTCTTCTGGCAGTCAGATCTCGCTCGGTGGGATATTCTTTGCCGACCCAAGGACCAGGGGCGTCTCGGCATTGAGAACTTAGAAATTAAGAATAAATGTCTTATGAGTAAATGGCTCTACAGGTTAGAGACTGAGCCGGAAGGAATGTGGGCTCAGATTCTACGCAATAAGTATTTGCATTCAAAAACGCTTGCCCAAGTTATCTTCAGACCAACTGATTCGCCATTCTGGAAGGTACTCATGCGCGAAAGAAGGTTTCTTTCGTAGGGTAAAATTCTTGGTTGACAATGGGATGTCTACAAGATTCTGGGAGGACACATGGTTAGGAGAGACACCCCTAGCCATACAATATCCCACCCTATAATTAACATCGTGCAACGTAAGGAGGACTACGTAGGCACAGTCTTTCAAACGACTCCCTTGAATATTCAGTTCGGACGTACGTTAGTTGGTGGACGATGGACGACCTGGTTGCACTTGGTTCGGCGATTGATAGATGTTCAATTATCAGACCAACCTGATTCAATGCACTGGAAGTTAACCAAAAACAATGTGTTTACGGTGAAATCTTCCTACTTGTATCCGATTAATTCTGGCCCAATCTCGAGATCGTTGCATATTTGGAAGGTTAAGGTTTCCTTGCGTATTAAAATCTTTATGTGGTTCGTCCACAAACAAGTGATCCTCACTAAAGATAACTTAATAAAGAGGTTGTGGGTAGGTTGTTCACGGTGTTGTTTTTGTGATCATGATGAAACAATACAACACTTATTCTCAGAGTGCCCACTTGCCAAATTGCTTTGGCAAACGATTCATATAGCCTTTAACATTGCTCCTCCAGTTGACATTGAATCGTTGTTTGGATCGTGGTTAGCTGGGGTTGAGACTATCACTGCGGCTCGTATCCAGATTGGAATATGTGCGCTCATTTCGGCTATATGGAATTCCAGGAATGATATGATTTTTAACAGATAACATACTTTAACTTTCTCGCAGGTTATCTTCAGAGCTACCGCGTGGATTCGTACGTGGTCCTTACTCATTTCTATGGACTCCAGGGAGCCTTTGGTTATTGGGTGCAACTAGTGGGAGATGGTAGCATGGGCTATATTCAACCGGTTCGGATGGCGGTCCCATAACAAGATAGGAGTCTAGGGAACTTGTCCTATACATTGCCATACCGTTTGTGATCTTGAGTATGTACATTGATTTTCCTTTTTCGTTCCTCTTGCGAGCTGTAATACTCTAACGACTTCGTGCTACTTCAAGACTTTTCTAATAAGATGGATGCATGCATCTTCATGATGCAAAGGCTGGGGGCATGCCTCCATTTCCAAAAAAAAAAATTCCAAGCATGTTCTGTGATTTTTTTGGATAATGGCTCTGTAGCTATCATAACCTCCCTTGATGGACTCCACCACAGCCCTGCAGTCTGACGCCACATGCTGGGTATGGCCAACGGGGCGACGGCCCAGGGCCCAGTCGAGGAGTGGGCCATGATGGAGTATATATATATATATATATGTATATATCCAGCAAAAAACAAGTACAAAAATTACAAAAGAATTAAAGAAAAGAAATAAGATGGGCTAGGCGGCCCAGATAGCTAGCTAGCTAGCGATTGCTGATGGACTATCGAACACGAAGTGGCGCCGTGACTCACGCCAGTCGCCAGGTCCAGGTACACGACTGCTCGTTTCCTTCGTAGGTTCGTCGCCCTCGCCCGTGACGCCCGACGGCCTTCTCGCTCGGCGCCTTGCCCCTTGCCGCGTCACCCTCGCCTCGCCGCCTCGGTCGCCTCCGCCCGCGCCCCCTCACGGCAGTCCGGCAACCACAGCGGTAGGGCAGCACTGCGGCAATACCTATACAAGTATACATCCGACATTCTTGAGGTCTGCTTGTTTTTCATCCATGTTCCTGTCCATCCCCAAACCCCAATTTGATAATTTTAGTAGTTTATTTATTCTTTATTTCCTATGTACTTATTCTAATCCAATCATCAATTTTTTCATCCTATGTACATGTCTAGGGTTCCAATCATCCGATGTATAAATTCCTAATTCTTTGTATGCTCTTTTGATCTTTTCTTCATGATTTTAGGACATTAGCCTGCCATGTTACCTAAGAAGAAGCAATTGTCGGGTGCTGAAAAAGGAGGAAAAAGAAATAAAGTGATCTGAAAATTCTACCACTAAAGGGTTCTTTGAATAAGTTCTTTACATCTTCAAGCAATGTTGATGTTAGTGAAGAACAAGGAAAAGAAACTCATCCCGAGCATGAAAATTCAGATGTTGAGGTGAATGAAGATGGTGCGAGTACAGAGGAGCAAATAAATTTTGAAGTTGATGTTGACAGTACAATGGAGGAGGAAAATTTGCAGCCTTCCGCTAATGATGAACAGGAAGATTCCCTTTCATTTTATTTTGATCCAAGAACATGGGAAATTCTTGACAATAGCAAAAGGGATATTTTAATTGAGAAGGGACCTATTAGAGTACCGGATCTGGAGTTCGAGAAGGACACCATTGGTAGACACTTTTCATATGCATTTTACTCCAGGAAGTTAAGTAATGGTGAGTTTGTTGACAGAAAGTGGTTGGTTTACCATAAAGGCGCAAACAAAGTATATTGTTTTTGTTGCAAGTTGTTCAAATCAAAACTGAGCAAGTCTATGCTAGCATCTGATGGATTGAATGACTGGAAGTGTTTGAGTGCGCGTCTCAAAGATCATGAGAACATTGTTGAGCATTTAAGAAACATGAATACATGGAATGAAGTTAGGTTGAGATTAAGCAAAAATCCGACAATTGATAATGATATGCAAAGGGAGATTGCAAAGGAGAAGGAGCGTTGGAGACAAGTTTTGGTAAGAATAGTTTCTTCTGTGAAGTTTCTTGCAAAACATACTTTGGCTTTTCGTGGATCAAATGAGAAGTTGTATCAAGATAATAATGGTAATTTTTTGGGCACGATTGAAATGATTGCTGAATTTGATCCTGTTATGCAAGAACACATCCGACGTATTCAAAATAGTGAAATCCATCATCACTATCTTGGCCACAAAATCCAGAATGAGTTGATCTCAGTTCTTGCTGATGTTGTGAGAAAGGTTATTTTAGAGATCATCAAAGATGCCAAGTATTTTTCAGTTATCTTGGATTGTACCCCGGATGTGAGCCATGAAGAACAAATGACTCTCATTGTGCGTTGTGTCAATATGTCAAGCAACCTTCCGAGAGTGGAGGTGTTTTTCCTAGAGTTCCTAAAGGTCGAGGACACATCGGGGTTGGGGCTTTTGAAGGTATTAATGGATACATTGATTTATTTTGATTTGAATGTTGCTGATGTGAGAAATTTGAAGAAATTTGATCAGTTGACCAATCGCTTTGATCAGTTGACTAGTCGCTTTGATCAGTTGAAGAAATTTGAAAAGGTGTTTGGTTTCTTATTAATTCAAAAACCCTGAAGTCCTTGGATGATAGCAAACTACAGGAAGGTTGCGCTACTTCTGCAAAAGCTTTTTCTGATGATAAATCATCTGATATTGATGTCTTAGAATTAAAAGTGTTGCAGGTAACTTTGCCAGATGGTTTGATGTCAGCGCTTGAGATTCTTCAGTTTGTTATGGCTGTAGATTGCTATCCAAATGTCTTTGTTGCCAATCGGATCCTCTTAACAGTGCCTGTGACTGTAGCCTCAGCTGAAAGAAGTTTCTCTAAACTAAAACTACTGAAAAATTATTTAAGGTCAACTATGTTGCAAGATAGATTGGATGGCCTAGCTATGTGCTGCATTGAGAAGGACATCTTGGAAAATGTTGATCTTGATTGTGCCTTTAATGACTTTGCATCAATAAATGCCCAAAGAAACTTTTTTTGAAGCACTGAAGTATTATTGTCGTCGATGGAGTCAGTCTAATTTCGTTCTTATTTGAGGTAATTATGTCATGTTAGTTTCATTTTTGCGATCTTTTTAGTATTATTGTTTTTGATGGAGTCAGTTCGAATTTGGTTATTATTGTTCTCGATTGAGTCATTTGAATTATTACAGTTATATTTTAAACTAAAGATGTGCGATTGAAAGTTACATCTAATAAGTTATATAACACACACACACACACACACACACACACGCACACACACACACATATATATATATTATGGTTTTAGGACTTAAGACATAGGGGCCCATGTCGTCGAGTTCGCCTAGGGCCTCCTAAAACACAGGGCCAACCCTTCACGTGCATGCGTTGAACATAAAGATAATCAACTAGAAACAAGGCTTCTCAAGTGGCCAGAGCTTCGAGTGTAGGAGGGTCAGAGATGGCACCAAATACAACTACAGAAGCTCCCAAAAAATTCCCTCATGGCAAACGGGCCCTTAATTAAGCTCCATATTCACTCACGAGAGATACTGTCGCATCCACATTAAATTTTATCATATTCACTGTCGGAGATAGCCAATGATTCGGCCTCTGAGTGGGAGGTCGTGTATGTATTAGCTCCAGCTCAGACATGGGCTCTAAATCCTCATGGATCGCTTTTCCTCCGAGTGCTCCAGATCAGCCAGAGGGTGACAACCATCCTAGTGAACTCTTCTCGCGAAAGAGAGTCATTCATAGGAAAGAGCCATGACTTTGGATTTTCATCTGTGTTTCTGACCATATGCTCCACCATCAACTCGGAGAACAAAGGCCAAAGTGTTCCTGGTCATATTGCAATTCAGTAAGGCATGCCACCAATTGTGTATGGAACGGACCAGAATCGGCCAAAACTGCGATTGTTGATGACCGACACGTAAGCGCATCTTGGGGTTCAACAACCATGAAAATCGCTTTGGGACCCCAAAACAGTGAGTAATAGTCCACAAAACGGGCCAGAATCGACAAAAACGGCGAGCGTTGATGACCGACACGTAAACGCACCCCGGGGTCGTCAATCGGGACCCCGAAACACTGAGTAATAGTCCAGGAAACATGCCAGAATCGTCCAAAGCTGCGAGTGTTGATGACCGACACGTAAGCGCACCTTGGGGTTCAAACACTATGGAAATCGCTTCGGGACCCCAAGACGGTGAGTAATAGTCCACGAAACGGCTCAGAATTGGCCAAAACCATCTGTGTTGACGATAGACACTTAAACGCGCCCCGATGATCGTTAATCGTGGAAATCGCTCTGGAACCCCAAAACGGTGGGTAGTAGTCCACGAAACAGATCAGAATTGGCCAAAATTGTGAGTTTTGATGACCGACACGTAAATGCACCCCGGGGTTCGTCAATCGTGGAAATCACTTCAGGACCCCAAAACTGAGTAATAGTCCAAGAAACAGGCCAGAATCGGCCCCAACTGCGAGTCTTGTCGACAACGCGTAAGCACGCGACAACCATGGAAATCGCTTTTGGACCCCAAAATGGTAAGTAATAGTCCATGAAACGGGTCAGAATCGATAAAAAACGCGATTGTTGATGACCGACACGTAAACGCACACCGGGATTCGTCAATCGTCGAAATCACTCTGGGACCCCAAAACAGTGAGTAATAGTAAATGAAACGGGCAAGAATCGACCAAGACTGCGAGTGTTGATGACTGACACGTAAGCGCACCTTGGGGTTCAACAACTATGGAAATCGCTCCAGACCCGAAAACGGTGAGTAATAGTCCATGAAACGGGTCACAATTGGCCAAAACTGTGATTGTTGATGACGGACATGTAAACGCACCCCGGGGATAGTCAATCGTGGAAATCGCTCTAGGACCCCAAAATGGTGAGTAATAGTGAACGAAACGGACAAAAATAGCGATTGTTGATGACCGACATGTAAGCGCACCTTGGGGTTCAATAACCATGGAAATCGCTTTGCGACGCCAAAACGGTGAGTAATAGTCCACGAAACGGGTCAGAATCGACAAAAATTATGAGTGTTGATGAGTGACGTGTAAACACACCCTGGGGTTCGTCAATCGTGGAAATCGCTCTTGGCCCCCAAAACGATGAGTAATAGTCCATGAAACGGGTCAGAATCGTCTAAAACTGCGAGTGTTAATGACCGACACCTAAGCGAACCTTGGGGGTCAAACACTATGAAAATCACTTTGGGACCACAAAACGGTGAGTAATAGTCCACGAAACGGGTCAGGATCGACAAAAATTGCGAGTGTTGATGAGCGACACGTAAACGCATCCCGGAGATCGTCCATTGTGGAAATCGCTTTTGGACCCCAAAACGGTGAGTAATTATGCACGAAACGAACCAGAATCAGCCAAAACTGCGATTGTTGATGACTGACACGTAAGCGCACATTGGGGTTCAACAACCATGGAAATCGTTTTGGGACCCCAAAACAGTGAGTAATAGTCCACAAAATGGGCCGGAATCGATAAAACAATGAGTGTTGATGACTGACACGTAAATGCACCCCGGGTTCTACAATCGTGGAAATCACTCCGAGACCCCAAAACAGTGAGTAATGGTCCACGAAACGGGCCAGAATCATCCAAAACTGTGAGTTTTGATGACCGACACGTAAGCGCATCTTGGGGTTCAAACACTATGGAAATCGCTTCGGACCCCAAAAGGGTGAGTAATAGTCCACGAAACGGACCAGAATTGGCCAAAATTGTGAGTGTTGATGACCGACACCTAAACGCATCCCGGGGTTCGTCAATCGTGGAAATCACTTCGGGACCCCAAAACTGAGTAATAGTCCAAGAAACGGGCCAGAATAGACCCAAACTGCAAGTCTTGATGACCAATGCGTAAGCACACGTTGGGATTCAACAACCATCAAAATCGCTTTGGGACCCAAAATCGGTGAGTAATAGTACATGAAACGGGCCAGAATCGGCCAAGACTGCGAGTGTTCATGACCGACAGTTAAGCGCATCATGGGATTCAACAACTATGAAAATCGCTTCGGACCCCAAAACAGTGAGTAATAGTCCATGAAACGGGTCGGAATTGGCCAAAACTGTGAGTGTTGATGATGTACATGTAAACGCACCCCGGGGATCATCAATCGTGGGAATCCCTTTTGTACCCCAAAAATGGTGAGTAATTGTGTACGAAACGGACCACAATCAGCCAAAACTGCGATTGTTGATGCCGACACGTAAGCGCACCTTGGGGTTCAACAATAATGGAAATCGCTTTGGAGCCCCAAAATAGTGAGTAATAGTACATGAAATGGTCCAGAATCGACAAAAACTGTGAGTGTTGATGATCGACACGTAAACACACTTCGGGATTCATCAATTGTGGAAATCGCTCTACGACCCCAAAACGATGAGTCCTAGTGCACGAAACGGGCCAGAATCGGCCAAAACTGCAACTGTTGATGACCGACACGTAAACACACCTTGGGGGTTCAACAACCATGGAATCGATTCGGGACCCCAAAATGGTGAGTAATAGTCCACAAAACGGGCCAGAATCGACAAAAACTGCGAATGTTGATGACCGACACGTAAACGCACCCTGGGGTTCATCAATAGTGGAAATCACTCCGGGACCCCAAAACAGTGAGTAATAGTCCATGAAACGGGCTAGAATCGGCCAAGACTTCCAGTGTTGGTGACAGACACGCAAGCGCACCTTGGTGTTCAACAACTATGGAAATCGCTTCGGACCCCAAAACGATGATTAATAGTCCACGAAACGGGTTAGAATCGGCCCAAACTGCGAGTCTTGTCGACAACGCGTAAGCACACCTGGGGGTTCGACAACGATGGAAATCGCTTCGGGTCCCAAAAACGGTAAGCAATAGTCCACGAAACTGCTCAGAATTGGCCAAAACTGTCCGTGTTGATGACGGACACTTAGGCGCACCCCGGTGATCGCCAATCGTGGAAATCGCTCTCGGACCCCAAACCGGTGGGTAGTAGTCCACGAAACAGACCAGAATTGGCCAAAATTGTGAGTGTTAATGACTGACAGGTAAACGCACCCTGGGGTTTGTCAATCGTGGAAATCACTTCGGAACCCCAAATCTGAGTAATAGTCCAAGAAACGGGCCAGTATCGTCCCAAACTGCGAGTCTTGTTGATAACGCATAAGCACACCTTGGGATTCGATAACAATGGAAATCGCTTTTGGACCCCAAAACGGTAAGTAATAGTTCACGAAACAGGTCAGAGTCGACAAAAAACGCGATTGTTGATGACCGACACGTAAACGCACCCCGTGGTTCGTCAATCGTGGAAATCACTCCGGGACCGCAAAATAGTGAGTAATAGTCAATGAAACGACCCAGAATCCGCCAAGACTGCGAGTGTTGATGCCCGACACGTAAGCACACCTTGGGGTTCAACAACTATGGAAATTGCTTTGCAGCCCAAAACGCCGAGTAATAATCCACGAAACGGGTCAGAATTGGCCAAAACTGTGAGTGTTGACGACGTACATGTAAATTCACCCCGGGTATCGTCAATCATGGAAATTGCTTTTGTACCCCAAAAGGGTGAGTAATTGTGCATGAAACGGACCAGAATCGGCCAAAACTGCAATTGTTGATGACCGACACGTAAGCGCACCTTGGGGTTCAACAACCATGGAAATCGCTTTGGGACCCCAAAGACAGTGAGTAATAGTCTATGAAACGGTCCAGAATCAACAAAACAACGAGTGTTGATGACCGACACTTAGACGCACTCCGTGGTTCGTCAATCGTGGAGATCGCTCTAGGACCCCAAAACGATGAGTCATAGTGCATGAAACGGGCTAGAATCGGCCAAAATTGTGAGTGTTGATGACCGACACGTAAGCACACCTTGGGGGTTCAACAAACATGGAATCGCTTTGGGACCCCAAAACGGTGAGTAATAGTCCACGAAACGGGTCAGAATCGACAAAAACCACGAGTATTGATGACCGACACGTAAACGCACCCCGGTGTTCATCTATAGTGGAAATCACTCTGGGACCTCAAAACAGTGAGTAATAGTACATGAAACGGGCTAGAATCGGCCAAGACTGCCAGTGTGAGTGACCGACACGTAAGCGCACCTTGGGGGTTCAACAACTATGGAAATCGCTTCGGACCCAAAACGGTAAGTAATAGTACATGAAACGGGTCAGAATTGGCCAAAACCGTGATTGTTGACGACGGACATGTAAACGCATGAGGGAGTCCTGGATAAGGGGGTATCCAGATAGTCGGACTATATACATCGTCCGGAATATTGAAGCGTGAAGATACAAGACTCAAGACATCGGCCCGTGTCCGGATAGGACTCTCCTTTGCGTGGAAGACAAGCTTGGCGATCCGGATATCATGTTTCCTTCCTTGTAACGGACTCCATGTAAACCCTAGCCCTCTCCGATGTCTATATAAACCGGAGAGGATGGTCCTTAGAAGGCCGATCACAATTACAATCATACCATCATAGGCTAGCTCTTAGGGTTTAGCCTCTACAATCTCGTGGTAGATCTACTCTTGTACTACACATATCTTCAATATTAGTCAAGTAGGAAGTAGGGTTTTACCTCCATTGGGAGGGCCCGAACCTGGGTGAACATTGTGTCCCTTGCTTCCTGTTACCATCAGCCTAAGACGCACATATCAGGACCCCCTACCCGAGATCCGCCGGTTTTGACACCGACATTGGTGCTTTCATTGAGAGTTCCTCTGTGTCGTCGCTTCGAGGCTTGATACGGCCTTAAATCATCAACAACACGGTCCAGGGGGAGACTTTTCTCCCCGGACAGATCTTTGTGTTCGGCGGGTTCACACTGCGGGCCAATTCGCTTGGCCATATGGAGCATATCGACAGCTACGCCCCTGGCCACCAGATCAGGTTCGGAAACTTGAACTACACAGCGGATATTCGCGGAGACTTGATCTTTGACGGATTCGGGCCTGTGCCAGGAGCACCGGACAGTCACGACGAGCACGACCTAGACCTGCTGTCGGACAATGCTTGGGACATCATCCCTGCAGCAGCCCCGGATCTAAATCCGGAACAGGTTGCGTTGCCTAAGGACGGAGGGCTGGACCCCGCCTCTCAGGCTGCATACTCATCGGTGGTAGAGCCAAACACATGTCTCACCTCTGTGGAGGCCTGTAACCACGGGCCCCCGGACTCGTATCCGGTTGTTGGTTCCGATCCGCACACTCTCGAGCCAGCCGAGCCAGGTTGGGCTCCGGTAATGGAGTTTACCGCTGCGGACATCTTTCAGCACTCGCCCTTTGGCGACATGCTGAACTCATTAAAGTCTCTCTCTTTGTCAGGAGGCTCTGGGCTGAACTATGTCCGGCCTGAGTGGGAAACAAGCGACGAAGGAATTCGTTGCCCACCCACCACCCACTTCATTGCCACGATCGATGATTTAACCGACGTGCTTGACTTCGACTTCGAAGACATCGACGGTATGGATGATGATGCAGGAGACGTACAGGAGCCACCGCTCACAGGGCGGTGGACAACCACCTCTTCGTATATATATATGGTGGACACTCCGAAAGAAACCAATGGCCATGAGGCAACGAAGGACAACCCCTCCAAGAAGAAAGCAAAGCATGGGCGTCGCCAGCGCCGCTCCAAGCCCCGCCAAGGCAATACCGGCACCGGAGTCGAAGAATATCTGGACGGTGCCGACGATGAATACAACCCTGATCAGCCCGCCTTCGAGCAGGCCGAGCAGGAAGATGGGCAGGACAGCCCAGACGAACAGGCGACCGACGGGTATTTGGAGGAGGACAACTACATGCCCCCCTCCGATGACGAGATTAGCCTCGGCGACTACGAGTTCGGCGTGCCCGAGGACCCCGCGGAGCAGGAGCGCCTCAAGCGCCGGCTTATTGCCACTTCGAGAAGCTTGAAGAAGAAGCAGCAGCAACTTCAAGCTGATCATGACCTGCTCACAGATAGATGGACAGAAGTCCTGGCAGCCGAGGAATATGGACTCGAGCACCACACGGCTGACTGGCCACCTCGAGGTCGGGATAAAATGACATATCAGCCCAAATACCAGCCTGCACCCCCGTGCCAGTTTACTACGGCCCGGGGCAATACTCAGGACCTGCGCGATAGACTGGATAACGCCGCAGGACAACCAAGATCGATGTATGGATCACGGGGGCGCGCCGCAGCACATGACGATGACCGTCATACCGGATACACTAACAGCAAATCCGGCCTGGCCGAACATAACCAGTCGGACGTAGCCGGACTGCGTCGCGACCTAGCCCAGCACAGAGGCGCCGCACACCCCCTCTGCTTCACTGATGAAGTAATGGATCATGAATTCCCAGAAGGATTCAAACCCGTAAACATCGAATCATACGATGGCACAACAGACCCCGCGGTATGGATCAAAGATTTCCTTCTCCACATCCACATGGCCCGCAGAGACAATCTACATGCCATCAAGTATCTTCCCCTTAAGCTGAAAGGACCCGCCCGACACTGGCTTAACAGCCTGCCCGCAAACTCCATTGGCAGTTGGGAAAACCTGGAAGATGTATTTCTTGACAACTTCCAAGGTACATACGTGCGACCTACGGACGACGATGACTTGAGCCACATTACTCAACAGCCCAGAGAATCCGCCAGGAAATTCTGGACTCGGTTCCTAACTAAAAAGAACCAAATAGTTGACTGTCCGGACGCCGAAGCCCTGGCGGCCTTCAAGCATAATATCCGTGATGAGTGGCTCGCCCGACACCTCGGCCAGGAGAAACCCTAGTCCATGGCAGCTCTCACGACACTAATGACCCGCTTTTGCGCTGGCGAGGACAGCTGGTTGGCTCGCAGCAGCACTACGCCGCATTCTGGCACTTCAGATGTCCGTGACAACAATGGCAAGCTACAGCGTAACAGATACAAGCGACGGAACAACGACGACAACACCGAAGACACGATGGTCAATGCCGAATTCAGCGGACCCAAATCCAGTCAGCGAAAGAAGCCATTCAAAAGAAACAATCAGGGACCGTCCAGTCTGGATTGTATACTGGAGCGCTCCTGCCAAATTCATGGCACCCTGTACAAGCCAGCCAACCACACCAATAGAGACCGCTGGGTATTTAAACAGACCGGCAAAATAAACGCCGAAAACAAGGACAAGGGGCTGCGCATCGATGATGACGAGGAGCCCCGACGTCCGAACTAGGGGGGAC
>NC_041389.1:2365762-2372216 GCF_002162155.2 Triticum dicoccoides
GTGAAAACGGTCAACATGATCTACGCCACCCACATCCCCAAGTGGGAGGGGAAGCGAGCACTTCGGGACGTCTACGCGATGGAGCCAGTCGTCCCCAAATTCAACCCATGGTCAGCTTGTCCAATCACCTTTAATCGTAGGGATCATCCTACTAGCATCCGTCATGGCGGCTCGGCCGCATTGGTATTAGACCCAATCATCGACTGATTCCACCTCACGCGAGTCCTTATGGATGGCGGCAGCAGCCTGAACCTGCTTTACCAGGACACAGTGCACAAAATGAGCATCGATCCTTCAAGGAGCAAGCCCACCAAAACCACCTTTAAAGGTGTAATTCCTCGAGTAGAGGCCCGTTGTACAGGCTCTATAACATTGGAAGTGGTCTTCGGATCTCCGGATAACTTCCGAAGCGAAGAGTTAATCTTCGACATTGTCCCTTTCCGCAGTGGTTACCACGCACTGCTCGGACGAACCGCTTTCGCTAGATTCAATGCGGTACCATACTATGCATACCTCAAGCTCAAGATGCCAGGCCCGCGCAGGGTCATAACAGTCAACGGAAACATGGACCGCTCTCTCTGTACAGAAGAGCCTACTGCAGCCCTTGCGGCAAAAGTACAATGCGGCCTCCTCCGGCAAACCACCAATCCGGCGACGACAACCCCAAGCACATTCAAGCGAGGTCGGAGCACCCCGCAACAGGATCTCCAGGCACGCCAAGAGCACGACTAGCAGTCCGGCCTCCACTCAAATCCCATCGAAGCAGCATTCGTGCCACGCGTACACAATTACGCACTCAGAATTCCATGGACACAGGCGGAGGCGCAGCAGTGGCTCAGTCAACAGTGCGGTATCGCCGCCACACACTTCGTAACCTTTCATTTTACCTTTAAGGACATTGCTTTAGTGCAACCTCTCCAGAAGAGCCGGATTGTCGGACTTACATAGGAGAGAAAACCATGGAGGCAACAGGCTTTGCGCACAAAAGGAAATACCCAGTGGAATCTACTTACGATCGTTATACCTGCTTTATCTATCTGTACGTAGCCAGCCTCTAGATAGGGTATGTCAAATAATCCCATTTATCTCCGCTTAATGCATTCATTGTAAACGCTTAAACGTATTATTCACCAATGGGAGATCATATATAGCGTCAGCTTATTATTCTTATTTGAGCATTTTCTTACAAATGTCTATTTGATTTTGCATCCGTACACTTTGGTATGTTTAGTTTGCCAGGGGCTTCTTATGGCGCCCCATAATACGGCAAGACAAGTCCGAACACTTTCAACAGTGCGGTACCCCGAACTTATAGCATTATATGCATTAGCTCCGAATCCTGTCTTGGGTCTACAGTTGGGATAGCCCGGCTCCCTTGTTTTGGTGCCTTACGTTCCGTTAATTCGGCTAAGGTAGCGCAGGGAGAACTACTGCGATTGTGCCCCGGTTCTTCTGGACGAGCACCTCAGTAGAGAAAGCCGAAAACTGACCGGCATGATGTGGCAAGAGCTGGTCGCTGTTCGAGAGGTTTTGAAATCCTTAAAGATTTTTCCGCTTTAGGCGATAATTCGACTTCGTCCGATTTAGGCGTATATAGCGCCCCAATTCGGTCTTCCGGATTCTAGGGGCTTCGCCAAAATTTAAAATTGTAGACTTCTATGGCTAAGTGAAGGTTATAAAGCCGAATAGTCTGCTTGCCTTGTTCGCTGCACCGGACACCTCCTTAAGGGACCAAATATTTGGATAAAGAGTGTCCGGGTTTTCCACGAACACCCCAGTACTAGTTACATGGGGGCGGAAGCCGACGACTGGCCTACTTTCAGAATTTGATAAACAGCCGCATAGAAGGTAATATTTTAAATAGCAAAAGTGCTACATAGCGCAAGTAACTTCGTATTTAAATTACAAACATGACAGAAGTGAATTCATTCAAAAATTATGCCCTTGGTACATTCATTTGCCACGAGGCGAGCGCCCTTCATAACGCCAGCATAATACTTCTCCGGAATGCGATGCGGCTTACCCTCTGGCGGCCCGTCCTTCACCAGCTTCTCCGCATCCAGCTTGCCGCAATGCACCTTCGCATGGGCAAATGCCCGGCGGGCACCCTCAATGCAAACGGATCGCTTGATGACCTCCAGTCGCGGACAGGCATTCACTATCCGCTTGATCAGGCTGAAGTAGCTGGTGGGCAGGGGCTCACCAGGCCACATCCGGACTATGAAATCTTTCATAGCCAGTTCGGCCGCCCTGTGGAGTTCGACCAACTGCTTCAGTTGGTCACTCAGAGGCGTTGGATGTTCGGCCCCAGCATACTGGGACCAGAACAACTTCTCCGTTGAGCTCCCCTCCTGGGCACGGTAGAACTCTGCGGCATCTGATATGCTGCGTGGGAGATCTGCGAATGCCCCTGAAGAGCTCCAAACTCGGGTAAGTAAAAGAAACGCCTCCTCCACATGTTTGCTTTGCATAAAGAATTTCTTACCCGCCGTTATCTTTTTGGCCTCCTGGATTTCCTGTTGTGTCTTCTCGACTTCTGCCTTGGCGTCTTTTATACTTGCAAGGGCCTTCGCAAGCTCGGCCTCTTTTGCCTTAAGCTCATGCTCCACGGACTCGAACTTCTTGCCAAGCTCCTCGAGCTCTTCTTGTACCTCGCCCACTCGGGCTTCTTGCTTTTTGCGCTCCTTGCGTTCCAAGGCCGCCTTGTGTTCGGCCTCGGACAACGCTTTCTTGAGAGACGCCACTTCGGTGGTGGCCTCTGTTGCCAAATCACGACGTTTCATCGTTAGCATAATCAAATTTTATCTACCATTCATTATACAAGAGAGGGGAATCATTCACCTTTGCTCTCTTCGAGCTACCTCCTCGTGAGGTCGAGCTCTCCCTGCGCCTGCTGCAGGTCCTGTTTTAGTCCGGCAATTTCGGCCGTACGGACTGCAACGGCAAGCAGCACAACCTGCTTATTCACATTCAAACTTATTGTTAGACTGCTGCGGATTATACTTGACCCTACGTTTGGTTTTTTCCTTCCGAACACCAAACAGAGTATCAGGGGCTACTACCTATCGGGTGGTACTTTCACACATTTCTATTACTTATGCCAAAGCCTGTTAGTAGGCTGGTGCAGGCTTTGGTTAGTTCGCTCTTGGAAGACGAAACCTTCTGAATCACCGCACTCATAAGAGTACGGTGCTCTTCATCCATGGAAGCGCCCCGAAGCGCTTCCAGCAGACAATCCGGCGCCTCGGGCGTAGTGGAAGTCCTCGGCACAGACGGCTCTCCCTCCTTAACGAGGGGCTGTCCGCCTAAGTCTGGAACCATTGAAGGCTCCGGAACAATGTTCGGTTGAGAGTCTAGCTTACTGCGGCTCTCACCAACACGATCCGCGGGGATCTTGAACCCTGCGTGTCCGACGTTTGGAATGCCGCCTTGGGGCGCCTCCAGATCCACCACTCCCCGCTCTGGGAGCCTTTGGGACAACACCTCCGTGTCGTCCATAGGCTGAGAAGTAGTGGCCGTCGGAAGTGAGTTCATTGCTGATTCACTCAAGGTACCGTCCGAAGACGACGCCTCGGGATGGGCCCTAGCCGTACTGCATACAAGTTCGGCGTTATAACAAAACTATGAAGCAAAATTACGATGGAGTGCGGATACTTACAATCGCACTAGGGGCTTCTTCCTGGGAAGCCACCCTCCTCGCTATCGGCGGTGGTGGCGGAGTAGTCCGGAAGGGACGCTTTTCCCTTCTTGGACGTCCCAGCCGCCCCCTCTGGGGCATCCTTCCTCCTTTTCTCCCCCCCAGTACGGGGAGGTGGAGTTTCTTCTTGTTTCCCCCGCTTTCGTGGGAGGAATCTGCCTCGTCGTCATCGGACAACAAGGGTATGACGGCCTTGCGCCGGGGGCCTCTCCTGGTCCCCTGGCCCACCCTCTCAGCCCCCCCGTCCTTTCCGGATGGGGCGGCCTTCTCTTCTTCTTCCCCTTCAGGGGAGGAGTATTCCTCGTCCTCTTCGGACGAGGCTTCTGGCGCAGCCTTACGCCGGAGACCCTTTCGGATCCCCGGGGCCGTCTTATCGGCCTTCTTCTCCGGCCCCTTGTAGGGCGCCGGGACCAGCATCTTCGTCAGAAGAGCATTAGCTAGGATTTCGGGTAGCGGAGCCGCACAGTCAATCCGCTCCGCTGTCTCCACATAATCCTGAACAAATATACACAATCACTTAAGGCTCCCCCATGAATATATTGGGAAAAACCGAACACGGTGGCAGCCTGAGAACACACCTGAATAGGACACCACGCGGCATGGAGCCCACGGTCCTCGGATATGGGAGGAGACACTTCGGAGGCCTTGAACAACGCCTTCCACACATTTTTGTGCTTCATGCCGTAGAGCCTCTGAAGCGTCCGGTGTTCGGCCGGAACGAACTCCCACAGATTGAATGCCCGCCTTTGGCACGGCAGAATCAGGCGAACGAGCATGACCTGGATCACGTTGACAAGCTTGATGTTCTTGTCCTTCATGCCCTTGATGCAGTTTATGAGTTCGGTCAGCTCTGTAGTTTCGCCCCAGGACAGGCCCTTCTGTTCCCAGGAGGTGAGCCGCATAGGGGTTCTGGATCGTAACTCGGGGGCCGTTGCCCAGTTGGCGTCACGCGGCTCGGTGATGTAGAACCACCCCGACTGCCACCCCTTCACGGTTTCCGCAAAGGAGCCGTCAAGCCAGGTGACATTAGGCATCTTGCCCACCATGGCTCCTCCACACTCCGCTTGCTGGCTGCTCACGATCTTCGGCTTCACGCAGAAGATTTGCAGCCACAAGCCGAAATGAGGCTTGATACGGAGGAAAGCCTCGCATACGACGATGAACGCCGAGATGTTGAGGACGAAGTTCGGGGCTAGATCATGGAAATCTAGCCCGTAGTAGAACATGAGCCCGCGGACGAAGGGGTGGAGTGGAAACCCCAGTCCACGGATGAAGTGGGCAAGAAACACGACCCTCTCGTGGGGTCCTGGAGTTGGAATGACCTGCCCGTCGTCCGGTAGCCGGTGCGCTATGTCTCCGGCCAAGTATCCGGCCGCCCGAAGATTCGCGATGTTCTTCTCCTTCACGGTGGAATTCACCCACTTGCCTCCTGCTCCGGACATGTTTAACTGTGCGGAGAAGACCTGGATTAGGGCGCTGGAGCTCGAGGGGGCAAGAGTATCCGAAGGAGGAATAAGGCGTGGGTAAAAATGGGGAACTCTTATCCCTTTATAGATGCAACGAAAGCGGTGCGCCTCCCCACTTGCCTGTTGAGAATCGCTTAGTTCCCAAGCACCACGATTGATGGCACGAGGGGATTACCCATACCCGTATTGATGCGAATCCTGTGATAAGGGGACACGATCTCTGCTTTGACAAGACGTGTCAAGGAAACCGCCGCGCAATACGCGCCGTGGCTGGTTGTGGAAAACGGTTCGAATAATGACCCGACCGTAAGGACATGTCGCATCATTTAAAAAGTTGTCAACCGAAGTATCATTCTCTCTACGATGGTATGTGAAGATCATTTTGCAGATTCGGACACGGTCTACGTGTTCGATAATAACCTTGGAGTATTCGGAAGGAGGAACCCGCCTTGCAATGCCGAAGACAAGACTGCGCGCCGGACTCATCGTCATTGAAGCCTGGTTCAGGGGCTACTGAGGGAGTCCTGGATAAGGGGGTATCCGGATAGCCGGACTATATACATCGTCCGGACTATTGAAGCGTGAAGATACAAGACTCAAGACTTCGGCCCGTGTCCGGATGGGACTCTCCTTTGCGTGGAAGACAAGCTTGGTGATCCGGATATTATGTTTCCTTCCTTGTAACCGACTCCATGTAAACCCTAGCCCTCTCCGGTGTCTATATAAACCGGAGAGGATGGTCCTTAGAAGGCCGATCACAATTACAATCATACCATCATAGGCTAGCTCTTAGGGTTTAGCCTCTATGATCTCGTGGTAGATCTTCTCTTGTACTACACGTATCTTCAATATTAATCAAGCAGGAAGTAGGGTTTTACCTCCATCGAGAGGGCCCGAACCTGGGTAAACATTGTGTCCCTTGCTTCCTGTTACCATCAGCCTAAGACACACAGGTCGGGACCCCCTACCCGAGATCCGCCGGTTTTGACACCGACAATGCACACCGGGGATAGTCAATCATGGAAATCGCTCTAGGACCCCAAGATGGGTGAGTAATAGTGCACGAAACGGACCAAAATCGGCCAAAAACAGCGATGATAACCGACATGTAAGCGCACCTTGGGGTTCAACAACCATGGAAATCGCTTCGGGACCCCAAAACGGTGAGTAATAGTCCACGAAACGGGTCAGAATCGACAAAAAATGCGAGTGTTGATGACCGACACATAAATGCAGCCCGGGGTTCGTCAATGGTGGAAATCACTCTAGCCCCCCCCCCCAAAACGATGAG
>NC_041389.1:2372747-2414818 GCF_002162155.2 Triticum dicoccoides
ACCGACACGTAAGCGCTCAGTGGGGTTAAACAACCATGGAAATCGCTTTGGGGCCTAGAACGGTGACTAATAGTCCACGAAATGGGTCAGAATCGACAAAAACCGCAAGTGTTGATGACTGACACGTAAACACACCCCGGGTTCATCAATCGTGGAAATCACTCTGGGACCCCAAAACCGTGAGTAATAGTCCATGAAACGGGCCAGAATCGTCCAAAGCTGCGAGTGTTGATGACCGACACGTAAGCGCACCTTGGGGGTCAAACACTATGGAAATAGGTTTGGGACCCCAAAACAGTGAGTAATAGTCCAGAAAACAGGCCAGAATCGACAAAAACGGCGAGTGTTGATGACCGACACGTAAGCGCACCTTGGGCTTCAAACACTATGGAAATTGCTTCGGGACCCCAAAACAGTGAGTAATAGTCCACAAAACGGTTCAGAATTGGCCAAAACCGTTTGTGTTGACGACAGACACTTAAACGCGCCCCGATGATCCTTAATCGTGGAAATCACTCTGGAACCCCAAAACAGTGGGCGGTAGTCCACGAAACGGATCAGAATTGGCCAAAATTGTGTGTTGATGACCGACACATAAACGCACCCCGGGGTTCGTCAATCGTGGAAATCACTTCGGGCCCCAAAACTGAGTAATAGTCCAAGAAACGGGCCAGAATCGGCCCAAACTACGAGTGTTGTCGACAACGCGTAAGCACGCGACAACAATGGAAATCACTTTGGACCCTAAAACGGTAAGTAATAGTCCATGAATCGACAAAAAACGTGATTGTTGATGACCGACACGTAATCGCACACCGAGGTTCGTCAATCATGGAAATCACTCCCGGACCCCAAAACAGTGAGTAATAGTAAATGAAACGGGCAAGAATCGGCAAAGACTGCGAGTGTTGATGATAGACACGTAAGCGCACCTTGGGGATCAAAAACTATTTAAATCGCTCCGGACCCCAAAACGGTGAGTAATAGTCCACGAAACGGGTCAGAATTGGCCAAAACTGTGATTGTTGATGACGGACATGTAAACACACCCCGGTGATAGTCAATCGTGGAAATCGCTCTAGGTCCCCAAAACGGTGAGTAATAGTGAACGAAACAGACAAAAATAGAAATTGTTGATGACCGACATGTAAGCGCAACTTGGGGTTCAATAACCATGGAAATCGCTTTGCGACCCCCAAAACAGTGAGTAATAGTCCATGAAATGGGTCAGAATCAACAAAAATTGTGAGTGTTGATGACCGACGCGTAAACGCACCCCGAGGTTCGTCAATCATGGAAATTGCTCTAGGCCCCCAAAACGATGAGTAATAGTCCATGAAACGGGTCAGAATCGTCCAAAACTGCGAGTGTTGATGACCGACACGTAAGCGCACCTTGGGGGTCAAACACTATGAAAATTGCTTTGGGACCCCAAAACGGTGAGTAATAGTCCACGAAATGAGTCAGTATCGACAAAAATTGCGAGTGTTGATGACCGACACGTAAACGCACCCCAGAGATCGTTCATCGTGGAAATCACTTTTGGACCCCAAAATGGTGAGTAATTGTGCACGAAACGGACCAGAATCAGCCAAAACTGCGATTGTTGATGACCGACATGTAAGTGCACATTGGGGTTCAACAACCATGGAAATCGTTTTGGGACCCCAAAACAGTGAGTAATAGTCCACAAAACGGGCCGGAATCGACAAAACGGCGAGTGTTGATGACCGACACGTAAATGCACCCCGGGTTCGTCAATCATGGAAATCACTCTGGGAGCCCAAAATAGTGAGTAATGGTCCACGAAACGGGCCAGAATCGTCAAAACTGTGAGTTTTGATGACCGACACGTAAGTGCACCTTGGGGTTCAAACATTATGGAAATCGCTTCGGACCCCAAAACAGTGAGTAATAGTCCACGAAATGGCTCAGAATTGGCCGAAACCGTCTGTGTTGATGACACACACTTAAACGCACCCCGGGGATCGGTAATCATGGAAATCGCTTTGGGACCCCAAAACGGTGGGTAGTAGTCCACGAAATGGACCAAAATTGGCCAAAATGGTGAGTGTTGATGACCGACACCTAAACGCATCCCAGGGTTCGTTAATCGTGGAAATCACTTCGGGACCCCAAAACTGAATAATAGTCCAAGAAAATGGCCAGAATCCCAAACTAAGAGTCTTGACGACCAATGCGTAAGCACACGTTGGGATTCGACAACCATCAAAATCGCTTTGGGACCCCAAATCGGTAAGTAATAGTCCACGAAATGGGTCAGAATCGACAAAAATGCGACTGTTGATGACCGACACGTAAATGCACCCCGAGGTTTGTAAATCATGGAAATCATTCCAGGACCCCAAATCAGTGAGTAATAGTACATGAAACGGGCTAGAATCGGCCAAGACTGCGAGTGTTCATGACCGACACGTAAGTGCACCACGGGATTCAATAACTATGAAAATCGCTTCGGACCCCAAAACAGTGAGTAATAGTCCATGAAACGGGTCAGAATTGGCCAAAACTATGAGTGTTGACGACGTACATGTAAACGCACCCTGGAGATCATCAATCGTGGGAATCCCTTTTGTACCCCAAAAATGGTGAGTAATTGTGTACGAAACGGACCACAATCAGCCAAAACTGCGATTGTTGATGCCGACACGTAAGCGCACCTTGGGGTTCAACAACAATGGAAATCGATTTGGAACCCCAAAATAGTGAGTAATAGTACATGAAATGGTCCAGAATCGACAAAAACTGTGAGTGTTGATGACCGACATGTAAACGCACTCCGGGATTCGTCAATCGTGGAAATCGCTCTAGGACCCCAAAACGATGAGTCCTAGTGCACTAAACTGGCCAGAATCGGCCAAGCTGCGACTATTGATGACCGACACATAAGCACACCTCGGGAGTTCAACAACCATGGAATCGATTCGGGACCCCAAAACGGTGAGTAATAGTCCACAAAACGGGCCAGAATCGACAAAAACCGCGAGTGTTGATGACCGACAAATAAACACACCCCGGGGTTCATCAATAGTGGAAATCACTCCGGGACCCCAAAACAGTGAGTAATAGTCCATGAAACGGGCTAGAATCGGCCAAGACTTCCAGTGTTGGTGACAGACACGCAAGGGTACCTTGGTGTTCAACAACTATGGAAATCGCTTCGAACCCCAAAACGATGATTAATAGTCCATGAAACGGGTCAGAATCGACCCAAACTGCGAGTCTTGTCGACAATGCGTAAGCACACCTGGGGGTTTGACAACCATGGAAATCGCTTCGGGACCCAAAAACGGTAAGTAATAGTCCACAAAACTTCTCAGAATTGGCCAAAACCGTCTGTGTTGATGACGGACAATTAAACGCACCCCGGTGATCGCCAATCGTGGAAATCGCTCTGGGACCCCAAACCGGTTGGTAGTAGTCCACGAAACAGACCAGAATTGGCCAAAATTGTGAGTGTTGATGACCGACACGTAAACACACCCCGGGGTTTGTCAATCGTGGAAATCACTTCGAAACCCCAAAACTGAGTAATAGTCCAAGAAACGGGCCAGAATCGGCCCAAACTGCGAGTCTTGTCGACAACACGTAAGCACACCTTGGGATTCGATAACATTGGAAATCGCTTTTGTTGGAGATCGTTGCAGAAAATAAAAATTTTCTACGCATCACCAAGATCAATCTATGGAGTCATCTAGCAACGAGAGAGATCTACATACCCTTGTAGATCGCGAGCGGAAGCGTTCAAGAGATCGGGGTTGATGGAGTCGTACTCGTCGTGATCCAAATCACCGAAGATCCTAATGCCGAATGGACGACACCTTCGCGTTCAACACATGTACGGAGCGGAGACGTCTCCTGCGCCTTGGTCCAGCAAGGAGGAGGGAGAGGTTGAGGAAGAAAGCTCCAGCAGCAGCACGACGGCGTGGTGGTGATGGAGAGGCAATACTCCGGTAGGGCTTCGCCAAGCTTCTGCGGAGGAGGAGAGGTGATGGGGAGGGGAGGGGCTGCGCCTTGGAGGTGTGTATGCAGCCCGCCCCTCGCCCCTCTATTTATAGGTGGAGGAGGAAGGGGCCCGGCCCCCTCTAGATGAGATCTAGAGGGGGAGGGGGGGCAGGGGGGACTTGCCCCTCAAGCAAGGGGGGCGCCCCCCTTAGGATTTCCCCCCAACCCTAGGAACATGGGCCCAAGGGGGGATGCGCCCAGCCCTCTAAGGTCTGATTCCCTTTCCTCCATGGCCCATGAGGCCCTCCGGGAGAGGTGGCCCCTCCCGGTGGACCCCCGGAACCCTTCCGGTGGCCCCGGTACAATTCCGGTATGCCCCCGAAACTTTCCGGTGACCGTATTACAACTTCCCGTATATAAATCTTCACCTCCAGACCATTTCGGAACTCCTCGTGACGTTCGGGATCTCATCCGGGACTCCGAACAACATTAGGTAATCACATACAAGTCTTCCTAATAACCCTAGCGTCACTGAACCTTAAGTGTGTAGACCCTACGGGTTCGGGAATCACGCAGACATGACCGAGACAACTCTCCGGCCAATAACCAACAGCGGGATCTAGATACCCATGTTGGCTCCCACATGTTCCACGATGATCTCATCGGATGAACCACGATGTCGAGGATTCAAGTAATCCCGTATACAATTCCCTTTGTGAAACGATACGTTACTTGCCCGAAATTCGATCGTCGGTATCCCAATACCTCATTCAATCTCGTTACCAGCAAGTCACTTTACTCGTTATGTAATGCATGATCCCGTGAACAACCTCTTGGTCACACTGAGCTCATTATGATGATGCATTACCGAGTGGGCCCAGAGATACCTCTCCGTCATACGGAGTGACAAATCCCAGTCTCGATTCGTGTCAACCCAACAGACACTTTTGAAGATACATGTAGTGTACCTTTATAGTCACCCGGTTACGTTGTGATGTTTGGTACACCCAAAGCACTCCTATGGTATCCAGGAGTTACACAATCTCATGGTCTAAGAAACTGATACTTGACATTAGAAAAGCTTTAGCAAACGAACTACACGATCTTGTGCTATGCTTAGGATTGGGTCTTGTCCATCACATAATTCTCCTAAGGATGTGATCCCGTTATCAATGACATCCAATGTCCATAGTCAGGAAACCATGACTATCTGTTGATCAACGAGCTAGTCAACTAGTGGCTCACTAGGGACATGTTGTTGTCTATGTATTCACACATGTATCACTGTTTCCGGTTAATACAATTATAGAATGAACAATAGACAATTATCATGAACAAGGAGATATAATAATAATCATTTTATTATTGCCGCTATGGCATATTTCCAGCAGTCTCCCACTTGCACTAGAGTCAATAATCTAGTTACACTGTGATGAATCGAACACCCATAGAGTTCTGGTGTTGATCATGTTTTGCTCGCGGAAGAGGTTTAGTCAACGGATCTGCGACATTCAGATCCGTATGCACTTTGCAAATATCTATGTCTCCATCTTGAACATTTTCACAAATGGAGTTGAAGCGACACTTGATGTGCCTGGTCTTCTTGTGAAACCTGGGCTCCTTGGCAAGGGCAATAGCTCCAGTGTTGTCACAGAAGAGAGTGATCGACCCCGACGCATTGGGAATAACTCCTAGGTCGGTGATGAACTCCTTCATCCAGATTGCTCCATGCACTACCTCCGAGGCTGCCATGTAATCCGCTTCACATGTAGATCCCGCCACGATGCTCTGCTTGCTGCTGCACCAGCTTACTGCCCCACCAATCAAAATATACACGTATCCGGTTTGTGACTTAGAGTCATCCAGATCTGTGTCGAAGCTATCATTGACGTAACCCTTTACGACGAGCTCTTCGTCACCTCCATAAATGAGAAACATATCCTTAGTCCTTTTCAGGTACTTCAGGATATTCTTGACCGATGTCCAATGTTCCATGCTGGGATTACTTTGGTGTCTTGCAACCAAACTTATGGCAAGGTTTACATCAGATCTGGTACACAACATGGCATACATAATAGACCCTATGGCCAAGGCATAGGGGATGACACTAATCTTTTCTTTATCTTCTGCCGTGGTCGGGGATTGAGCTGAGCTCAATTTCACACCTTGCAACACAGGCAAGAACCCCTTCTTGGACTGGTCCATATTGAACTTCTTCAATATCTTGTCAAGGTATGTGCTTTGTGAAAGACCTATGAGGCGTCTCGATCTATCTCTATAGATCTTCATGCCTAATATATAAGTAGCTTCTCCAAGGTCCTTCATTGGAAAACACTTATTCAAGTAGGCCTTTATGCTGTCCAAAAGTTCTATATCATTTCCCATCAAAAGTATGTCATCCACATATAATATGAGAAATGCTACAGGGCTCTCACTAACTTTCTTGTAAACGCAGGCTTCTCCATAAGTCTGCATAAACCCAAACGCTTTGATCATCTCATCAAAGCGAATGTTCCAACTCCAAGATGCTTGCACCAGCCCACAAATGGATCGCTGGAGCTTTCATACCTTGTTAGCATTCTTAGGATTGACAAAACCTTCCGGCTGCATCATATACAGTTCTTCCTTAAGATAGCCGTTAAGGAATGCCGTTTTGACGTCCATTTGCCATATCTCATAATCGTAGTATGCGGCAATTGCTACCATGATTCGGACGGACTTCAGCTTTGGTACGGGAGAGAAAGTCTCATCGTAGTCAACCCCTTGAACTTGCCGGTTACCCTTAGCAACAAGTCGAGCTTTATAGATGGTAACATTACCATCCGCGTCTGTCTTCTTCTTAAAGATCCATTTATTTTCTATCGCTCGCCGGTCATCGGGCAAGTCTGTCAAAGTCCATACTTTGTTTTGATACATGGATCCTATCTCGGATTTCATGGCTTCAAGCCATTTGTTGGAATCTAGGCCCACCATCGCTTCTTCATAGTTCAAAGGTTCACCGTTGTCTAACAACATGATTTCCAGGACAGGGTTGCCATGCCACTCTGGTGTGGAACGTGTCCTTGTGGACCTACGAAGTTCAGTAGTAACTTGATCCAAAGTACCTTGATCATCATCATTAATTTCCTCTCTAGCCGGTGCAGGCACCACAGGAACATCTTCCTGAGCTGCGCTACTTACTGGTTCAAGAGGTAGTACTTCATCAAGTTCCACTTTCCTCCCACTTACTTCTTTCGGGAGAAACTCTTTCTCCAGAAAGGACCCGTTCTTGGAAACAAAGATCTTGCCTTCGGATCTGAGGTAGAAGGTATACCCAATGGTTTCCTTAGGGTATCCTATGAAGACGCATTTTTCCGACTTGGGTTCGAGCTTTTCAGGTTGAAGTTTCTTGACATAAGCATCGCATCCCCAAACTTTTAGAAACGACAGCTTAGGTTTCTTTCCAAACCATAATTCATATGGTGTCGTCTCAACGGATTTAGATGGTGCCCTATTTAAAGTGAATGTAGATGTCTCTAAAGCGTATCCGCAAAAAGATAGCGGTAAATCGGTAAGAGACATCATAGACCGCACCATATCCAATAGAGTGTGATTACGACGTTCGGACACATCATTACACTGAGGTGTTCCAGGCGGCGTGAGTTGTGAAACAATTCCACATTTCCTCAAGTGCGTACCAAAGTCGTGACTTAAATATTCTCCCCCACGATCTGATCGTAAGAACTTTATTTTTCTGTCACATTATTTCTCTACCTCATTCTGAAATTCCTTGAACTTTTCAAAGATCTCAGACTTGTGTTTCATTAAGTAGACATACCCATATCTACTTAAGTCATCAGTGAGGGTGAGAACATAACGATATCCACCGCGAGCCTCAATGCTCATTGGACCACACACATCAGTATGTATAATTTCCAATAAGTTGGTTGCTCGCTCCATTGTTTCGGAGAACGGAGTTTTGGTCCTTTTTCCCATGAGGCATGGTTCACACGTGTCAAATGATTCGAAATCAAGAGACTCCAAAAGTCCATCAGTATGGAGCTTCTTCATGCGTTTGACACCAATATGACCAAGGCGGCAGTGCCACAGATATGTGGGAATATTGTTATCAATCTTACATCTTTTGGTATTCACACTATGAATATGTGTAACATCACGTTCGAGATTCATTAAGAATAAACCATTGACCAGCGGGGCATGACTATAAAACATATCTCTCGTATAAATAGAACAACCATTATTCTCGGATTTAAATGAGTAGCCATATGGCATTAAACGAGATCCATATACAATGTTCATGCTCAAAGCTGGCACAAAATAACAATTATTGAGGTTTAAAACTAATCCCGTAGGTAAAAGTAGAGGTAGCGTGCCGACGGCGATAACATCGACCTTGGAACCATTCCTGACGCGCATCGTCACCTCATCCTTAGCCAGTCTCCACTTATTCCGCAGCTCCTGTTTTGAGTTACAAATATGAGCAACCGCACTGGTATCAAATACCCAGGAGCTACTACGAGTACTGGTAAGGTACACATCAATAACATGTATATCACATATACCTTTGGTGTTGCCGGCCTTCTTATCCTCTAAGTACTTGGGACTGTTCCGCTTCTAGTGACCGTTCCCTTTGCAATAAAAGCACTCAGTCTCAGGTTTGGGTCTGTGCTTTGGCTTCTTCCCGGCAACTGGTTTACTGGGCGCGGAAACTCCCTTGCCGTCCTTCTTGAAGTTCTTCTTACCCTTGCCTTT
The DNA here is from genome assembly GCF_002162155.2 of Triticum dicoccoides. NCBI lineage: Eukaryota > Viridiplantae > Streptophyta > Magnoliopsida > Poales > Poaceae > Triticum > Triticum dicoccoides. Next base: position 2,381,466 of record NC_041389.1, read on the forward strand.
CTTGAAACTAGTGGTTTTATTGACCATCAACACTTGATGTTCCTTTTTGATTTCTATCTCTGCTGATTTCAGCATTGAAAATACCTCAGGAATAGTTTTCACCATCCCCTGCATATTGTAGTTCATCACAAAGCTCTTGTAGTTAGGTGGGAGCGACTGAAGGATTCTGTCAATGACCGCCTCATCCGGGAGGTTAATGTCTAGCTGGGACAAGCGGTTGTGCAAACCAGACATTTTGAGTATGTGCTCGCTGACAGAACTATTTTCCTCCATCTTACAACTGTAGAACTTGTCGGAGACTTCATATCTCTCGACCCGGGCATGAGCTTGGAAAACCATTTTCAGCTCTTGGAACAACTCATATGCTCCGTGCTGCTCAAAATGCTTTTGGATCCCCGGTTCTAAGTTGTAAAGCATGCCGCACTAAACGAGGGAGTAATCATCAACACATGACTGCCAAGCGTCCATAACGTCTTGGTTCGCTGGGACGGGTGCTTCACCTAGCGGTGCTTCTAGGACATATGCTTTCTTGGCAGCTATGAGGATGATCCTCAGGTTCCGGACCCAGTCCGTATAGTTGCTGCCATCATCTTTCAGCTTGGTTTTCTCTAGGAACGCGTTGAAGTTGAGGTTGACATGAGCGTGGGCCATTTGATCTACAAGACATTTTGCAAAGGTTTTAGACTAAGTTCATGATAATTAAGTTCATCTAATCAAATTATTTAATGAACTCCCACTCAGATTAGACATCCCTCTAGTCATCTAAGTGATACATGATCCGAGTCAACTAGGCCGTGTCCGATCATCACGTGAGACGGACTAGTCATCATCGGTGAACATCTCTATGTTGATCGTATCTTCTATACGATTCATGTTCGACCTTTCGGTCTCTTGTGTTCCGAGGCCATGTCTGTACATGCTAGGCTCGTCAAGTCAACCTAAGTGTTTTGCATGTGTAAATCTGTCTTACACCCGTTGTATGTGAACGTTAGGATCTATCACACCCAATCATCACGTGGTGCTTCGAAACAACGAACTTTCGCGACGACGCACAGTTAGGGGGGAACACTTTCTTGAAATTGTTATGAGGGATCATCTTATTTACTACCGTCGTTCTAAGCAAATAAGATGTAGAAACATGATAAACATCAGATGCAATCAAATAGTGACATGATATGGCCAATATCATTTAGCTCCTTTGATCTCCATCTTCGGGGCGCCATGATCATCATCGTCACCGGCATGACACCATGATCTCCATCATCATGATCTCCATCATCGTGTCTCCATGAAGTTGTTCGCCAAATATTACTTCTACTACTATGACTAACGGTTTAGCAAAGAAGTAAAGTAATTACATGGCGGTATTTAGTGACACGCGGGTCATACAATAAATAAAGACAACTCCTATGGCTCCTACCGATTGTCATACTCATCGACATGCAAGTCGTGATTCCTATTACAAGAACATGATCAATCTCATACATCACATATATTTCATTCATCACATCCTTTTGGCCATATCACATCACAAGGCATATGCTGCAAAAATAAGTTAGACGTCCTCTAATTGTTGTTGCAAGTTTTTACATGGCTGCTATAGGGTTCTAGCAAGAACATTTCTTACCTACGCCAAAACCACAACATGATATGCCAATTTATATTTACCCTTCATAAGGACCCTTTTCATTGAATCCGATCTGACTAAGGTGGGAGAGACAGACACCCGCTAGCCACCTTATGCAACTAGTGCATGTCAGTCGGTGGAACCTATCTCACGTAAAAGTACGTGTAAGGTCGGTCCGGGCCGCTTCATCCCACGATACCGCCGAAACAATATAAGACTAGTAGTGGCAAGCAAATTGACAAAATCTACACCCACAGCAAATTGTGTTCTACTCGTGCATAGAAACTACGCATATACCTAGCTCTGATACCACTGTTGGAGATCGTTGCAGAAAATAAAAATTTTCTACGCATCACCAACATCAATCTATGGAGTAATATAACAATGAGAGAGAGGAGTGCATCTACATACCCTTGTAGATCGCGAGCGGAAGCGTTCAAGAGAACGGGGTTGATGGAGTCGTACTCGTGGTGATCCAAATCACCGAAGATCCTGGTGCTGAACGGACGACACCTCCGCGTTCAACACACGTACAGAGCGGAGACGTCTCCCGCGCCTTGATCCAGCAAGGAGTAGGGAGAGGTTGAGGAAGAAAGCTCCAGCAGCAGCACGACGACGTGGTGGTGATCAAGAGGCAGTACTTCGGTAGGGCTTCACCAAGCTTCTGCGGAGGAGGAGAGGTGTTGGGGAGGGGAGGGGCTGCGCCTTGGAGGTGTGTCTGTAGCCTCCCCTCGCCCCTCTATTTATAGGGGAAGGAGGAAGGGATCCGGCCCCCTCTAGATGAGATCTAGAGGGGGGGCTGGGGGGGGACTTGCCCCCCAAGCAAGGGGGGTGCCACCCTTAGGGTTTCCCCCCAATCCTAGGCGCATGGCCCAAGGGGGGATGCGCCCAGCCCTCTAAGGGCTGGTTCCCTTCCCTCCACGGCCCATGAGGCCCTCCGGGAGAGGTGGCCCCTCCCGGTGGACCCCCGGAACCCTTCCGGTGGCCCCGGTAATTACCGGTATGCCCCCGAAACTTTCCATATATAAATCTTCACCTCCGGACCATTTCGGAACTCCTCGTGACGTCCGGGATCTCATCCAGGACTCCGAACAACATTCAGTAATCACATACATGTCTTCCTAATAACCCTAGCATCACCGAACCTTAAGTGTGCAGACACTACGGGTTCGGGAATCACGCAGACATGACTGAGACAGCTCTCCGACCAATAACCAACAGCGGGATCTGGATACCCATGTTGGCTTCACACATGTTCCATGATGATCTCATAGGATGAACCACGATGTCGACGATTCTAGTAATCTCCTATACAATTCCCTTTGTCAAACGGTACGTTACTTGCCAAGATTCGATCGTCGATATCCCAATACCTGTTCAATCTCGTTACCGGCAAGTCACTTTACTCGTTACGTAATGCATGATGATGCATTACCGAGTGGGCCCAGAGATACCTCTCCGTCATATGGAGTGACAAATCCCAGTCTCGATTCGTGTCAACCCAACAAACACTTTTGGAGATACCTGTAGTGTACCTTTATAGTCACCCAGTTACGATGTGACGTTTGGTACACCCAAAGCACTCCTACGGTATCCGGGAGTTACACAATCTCGTGGTCTAAGAAACTGATACTTGACATTAGAAAAGCTAGCAAACGAACTACACGATCTTGTGCTATGCTTAGGATTGGGTCTTGTCCATCACATAATTCTCCTAATGATGTGATCCCGTTATCAATGACATCCAATGTCCATAGTCAGGAAACCATGACTATCTGTTGATCAACGAGCTAGTCAACTAGTGGCTCACTAGGTACATGTTGTGGTCTATGTATTCACACATGTATCACTGTTTCCGGTTAATACAATTATAGCATGAACAATAGACAATTATCATGAACAAGGAAATATAATAATAATCATTTTATTATTGCCTCTAGGGCATATTTCCAACAGCATTTGGACCCCAAAACGGTAAGTAATAATCCACGAAACGGGTCAGAATCGACAAAAAACGCTATTGTTGAACACCGACACGTAAACGCACCCCGGGGTTCGTCAATCGTGGAAATCACTCTGGGACCCCAAAACAGTGAGTAATAGTAAATGAAACGGGCCAGAATTGGCCAAGACTGCGAGTGTTGATGACAGGCAGGTAAACGCACCATGGGGTTCAACAACTATGGAAATTGCTCCGGACCCCAAAACAGTGAGTAATAGTCCATGAAACGGGTCAGAATTGGCCAAAACTGTGATCGTTGATGACGGACATGTAAACGCACCCCGGGGATAGTCAATCGTGGAAATCGCTCTAGGACCCCAAAACGGTGAGTAATAGTGAACGAAACGGAAAAAATAGCGATTGTTGATGACCGACATTTAAGCGCACCTTGGGGTTCAATAACCATTGAAATCGCTTTGCTTCCCCAAAAGAGTGAGTAATAGTCCAAGAAACGGGTCAGAATCGACAAAAAATGTGAGTGTTGATGAGCGACGCGTAAACGCACCCCGGGGTTCGTCAATCATGGAAATTGCTCTAGGCCCCCAAAACGACGAGTAATAGTCCATGAAACAGGTCAGAATCGTCCAAAACTGCGAGTGTTGATGACCGACACGTAAGCGTACCTTGGGGGTCAAACACTATGAAAATCGCTTTGGGACCCCAAAATGGTGAGTAATAGTCCATGAAGCGGGCCAGGATCGACAAAAAATGCGAGTGTTGATGACCGACACGTAAACACATCCCGGAGACCGTTCATCGTGGAAATCGCTTTTGGACACCAAAATGGTGAGTAATTGTGCACGAAATGGACCAGAATCAGCCAAAATTGCGTTTGTTGATGACCGACACATAAGCGCACATTGGGGTTCAACAACCATGGAAATCGTTTTGGGACCCCAAAATAATGAGTAATAGTCCACAAAATGGGCCAAAATCGACAAAATGGCGAGTCTTGATGACCGACACGTAAATGCACCCCGGGTTCGTCAATCGTGGAAATCACTCCGGGACCCCAAAACAATGAGTAATGGTCCACGAAACGGGCCAGAATCGTCCAAGACTGCGAGTTTTCATGACCGACACGTAAGCGCACCTTGGGGTTCAAACACTAAGGAAATCGCTTCGGACCCCAAAGCGGTGAGTAATAGTCCACGAAACGGCTCAGAATTGGCTGAAACCGTCTGTGTTGATGACAGACACTTAAACGCACGCCGGGGATCGTCAATCGTGGAAATCGCTTTGGGACCCCAAAACGGTGGGTAGTAGTCGACGAAACGGACCAAAATTGGCCAAAATTGTGAGTGTTGATGACCGACACGTAAACACATCCCGGGGTTCCTCAATCGTTGAAATCACTTCGGGACCCCAAAACTGAGTAATAGTCCAAGAAACGGGCCAGAATCCCAAACTGCGAGTCTTGACGACCAATGCGTAAGCACACGTCGGGATTCGACAACCATCAAAATCTCTTTGGGACCCCAAATCGATAAGTAATAGTCCACGAAACGGGTCAAAATCGACAAAAAACGCAACTGTTGATGACCGACACGTAAACGCACCCCGAGGTTTCTCAATCATGGAAATCACTCTGGGACCCCAAATCAGTGAGTAATAGTACATGAAACGGGCCAGAATCGACCAAGACTGCGAGTGTTCATGACCGACACGTAAGCACACCATGGGGTTGAACAACTATGAAAATCACTTCAGACCCCAAAACAGTGAGTAATAGTCCATGAAACGGGTCAGAATTGGCCAAAACTGTGAGTGTTGACAACGTACATGTAAACGCACCCCAGGGATCATCAATCGTGGGAATCCCTTTTGTACCCCAAAAATGGTGAGTAATTGTGTACAAAACGGACCACAATTAGCCAAAACTGCGATTGTCTATGCCGACAAGTAAGCGCACCTTGGGGTTCAACAACAATGGAAATCGCTTTGGAACCCCAAAATAGTGAGTAATAGTACATGAAACGGTCCAGAATCGACAAAAACTGTGAGTGTTGATGACCGACACGTAAACGCACTCCGGGATTCGTCAATCGTGAAAATCGCTCTAGGACCCCAAAATGATGAGTCCGAGTGCACGAAACGGGCCAGAATCGGCCAAAACTGCGACCGTTGATGACCGACACGTAAGCAAACCTTGGGGGTTCAACAACCATGGAATCGATTCGGGACCCCAAAACGGTGAGTAATAGTCCACAAAACCGTCCAGAATCGACAAAAACCGCGAGTGTTGATGATCGACACGTAAACGCACCCCGGGGTTTATCAATAGTGGAAATCGCTCCGGGACCCAAAAACAGTGAGTAATAGTCCATGAAACGGGCTAGAATCGGCCGAGACTTCCAGTGTTGGTGACAGACATGCAAGCGCACCTTGGTGTTCAACAACTATGGAAATCGCTTCGGACCCCAAAACGATGAGTAAGCACACCTGGGGGTTCAACAAACTGCGAGTCCCCAAACTGCGAAACAGGTCAGAATCGGCCCAAACTGCGAGTCTTGTCGACAACGCGTAAGCACACCTGGGGGTTCGACAACCATGGAAATCGCTTCGGGACCCAAAAACGGTAAGTAATAGTCCACGAAACTGCTCAGAATTGGCCAAAACCGTCTGTGTTGATGACGGACACTTAAGCGCACCCCGGTGATCGCCAATCGTGGAAATCGCTCTGGGACCTCAAACTAGTGGGTAGTAGTCCACGAAACAGACTAGAATTGGCCAAAATTGTGAGTGTTGATGACCGACATGTAAACGCACCCCAGGGTTCGTCAATCGTGGAAATCACTTTGGAACCCCAAAACTGAGTAATAGTCCAAGAAACGGGTCAGAATCGGCCCAAACTACGAGTCTTGTCGACAACGCCTAAGCACACCTTGGGATTCGATAGCAATGGAAATCGCTTTTGGACCCCAAAACGGTGAGTAATAGTCCATGAAACAGGTCAGAATCAACAAAAAACGCGATTGTTGATGGCCGACACGTAAATGCACCCCGGGGTTCGTCAATCATGGAAATCACTCCGGGACCCCAAAACAGTGATTAATAGTCAATGAAACGGGCCAGAATCGGCCAAGACTGCGAGTGTTGATTCCCGACACGTAAGCGCACCTTGGGGTTCAACAACTATGGAAATTGCTTCGCACCCCAAAACAGTGAGTAATAGTCCACGAAACGGGTCAGAATTGGCCAAAACTGTGAGTGTTGACGATGTACATGTAAATTCACCCGGGTATCGTCAATCGTGGAAATCACTTTTGTACCCCAAAACGGTGAGTAATTGTACATGAAACGGACCAGAGTCGGCCAAAACTGCGATTGTTGATGACCGACACGTAAGCGCACCTTGGGGTTCAACAACCATGGAAATCGTTTTGGGACCCAAAAAACTGTGAGTAATAGTCCATGAAACGGTCTAGAATCAACAAAACAACGATTGTTGATGACCCACACTTAGACGCACTCCGCGGTTCGTCAATCGTGGAAATCGCTCTCGGACCCCAAAACGACGAGTCATAGTGCACGAAACGGGCTAGAATCGGCGAAAACTGCGAGTGTTGATGACCGAGACGTAAGCACACCTTAGGGGTTCAACAAACATGGAATCACTTCGGGACCCCAAAACGGTGAGTGATAGTCCATGATACGGGTCAAAATCGACAAAAACTGCGAGTGTTGATGACCGACACGTAAATGCACCCCGGTGTTCATCTATAGTGGAAATCACTCTGGGACCTCAAAATCGCTTCGGAACAGGCTAGAATCGGTCAAGACTGCGAGTGTGAGTGACCGACACGTAAGCGCACCTTGGGGTTCAACAACTATGGCAATCGCTTCGGACCCAAAACGGTAAGTAATAGTCCACGAAACGGGTCAGAATTGGGCAAAACTGTGACTGTTGACGACGGACATGTAAACGCACCATGGGAATAGTCAATCATGGAAATCGCTCTAGGACCCCAAGATTGGTGAGTAATAGTGCACGAAACGGACCAAAATTGGCCAAAAACAGCGATGATAACCGACATGTAAGCACACCTTTGGGTTCATCAACCATGGAAATCGCTTTCGGACCCCAAAACGGTGAGTAATAGTCCACGAAACGGGTCAGAATCGAGAAAAATTGCGAGTGTTGATGACTGACACATAAACGCACCCCGGGGTTCGTCAATCGTGGAAATCACTCTAGGCCCCCAAAATGATGAGTCATAGTGCACGAAACAGACTAGAATCGGCCAAAAACTATGATTGTTGATGACCGACACGTATGCGCTTAGTGGGGTTCAACAACCATGGAAATTGCTTTGGGACCCAGAACCGTGACTAATAGTCCACGAAACGGGTCAGAATCGACAAAAACCGCGAGTGTTGATGACTGACACGTAAACACACCCCGGGTTCATCAATCGTGGAAATCACTCTGGGACCGCAAAACAGTGAGTAATAGTCCATGAAACGGTCCAGAATCATCCAAAGCTACGATTGTTGATGACCGACACATATGCGCACCTTGGGGGTCAAACACTATGGAAATCCCTTTGGGACCCCAAAACAGTGAGTAATAGTCCATGAAATGGGTCAGAATCGACAAAAATTGTGATTGAGTAATTGTGCACAAAACGGACTAGAATCAGCCAAAACTGCGATTATTGATGACCAACACGTAAGCGCACCTTGGGGTTCAACAACCATGGAAATCGCTTTGGGACCCCAAAACAGTGGATAATAGTCCACAAGACAGGCCAGAAAAAACAGCGAGTGTTGATGACCAACACGTAAACGCACCCCGGGTTCGTCAATCGTGGAAATCACTCCGGGACCCCAAAACAGTGAGTAATGGTCCATGAAACGGGCCAGAATCGTCCAAAACTGCGAGTTTTGATGACCGACACGTAAGCGCACCTTGGGGTTCAAACACTATGGAAATCGCTTCGGGACCCCAGAACGGTGAGTAATAGTCCAATAAACGGCTCAGAATTGCCAAAAACCGTCTGTGTTGACGACAAACTCTTAAACGCAACCCGGGAATCGTCACTCGTGGAAATCGCACTGGGACCCCAAAACGGTGGGTAGTAACGGACCAGAATTGGCCAAAATTGTGAGTGTTGATGACCGACACCTAAACGCACCCTGGGGTTCGTCAATGGGGGAATTCACTTCGGGACACAAAAACTGAGTAATAGTCCAAGAAACGGGCCATAATCGGCCCAAACTGCGAGTCCTGACGACCAACGCGTAAGCACATGTTGGGATTCAACAACCATGGAAATTGCTTTGGGATCCCAAAATGGTAAGTAATAGTCCATGAAACGGGTTAGAATCGACAAAAAACGCGACTGTTGATGACCGACACGTAAACGCACCCCGAGGGTTTTCAATCGTGGAAATCACTCCGGGACCCCAAATAAATGAATAATAGTACATGAAATGGGCCAGAATCGTCCAAGGCTGCGAGTGTTCATGACCGACACGTAAGCGCACCATGGGGTTCAACAACTATAGAAATCGCTTCGGACCCCAAAACGGTGAGTAATAGTCCACGAAACGGGTCAGAATTGGCCAAAATTGTGAGTGTTGACGACGTACATGTAAATGCACCCCGAGGACCGTCAATCGTCAAAATCCCCTTTTTACCCCAAAACGGCGAGTAATTGTGCACGAAACGGACCAGAATCGGCCAAAACTGCGATTGTTGATGACCGACACTTAGACGCACTCCGCGGTTCGTCAATTGTGGAAATCACTCTCGGACCCCAAAACGATGAGTCATAGTGCACGAAACGGGCTAGAATCGGCCTAAACTGTGAGTGTTGATGACCGACACGTAAGCACACCTTGGGGGCTCAGCAAACATGGAATCTCTTCCGGACCCCAAAACGGTGAGTAATAGTCCACGAAACGGGTCAGAATCGACAAAAACCACAAGTGTTGATGACCGACACGTAAACGCACCCCGGTGTTCATCTATAGTGTAAATCACTCTGGGACCTCAAAATCGCTTCGGACGGGCTAGAATCGGCCAAGACTGCCAGTGTGATAGTCCACGAAATGGGTCAGAATTGGCCAAAACTGTGATTGTTGACGACGGACATGTAAACGCACCATGGGGATAGTCAATCATGGAAATCGCTCTAGGACCCCAAGATTGGTGAGTAATGCACGAAACTGACCAAAATCGGCCAAAAACAGCGATGATAACCGACATGTAAGCGCACCTTGGGGTTCAAGAACCATGGAAATCGCTTTGGGACCCCGAAACGGTGATTTATAGTCCACGAAACGGGTCAGAATCGAGAAAAATTGCGAGTGTTGATGACTGACACATAAACGCACCCCGGGGTTCGTCAATCGTGGAAATCACTCTAGGCCCCCAAAACGATGAGTCATAGTGCATGAAACGGACCAGAATCGGCTAAAAACTATGATTGTTGATGACCGACACGTATGCGCTCAGTGGGGTTCAACAACCATGGAAATCACTTTGGGACCCAGAACGGTGACTAATAGTCCACGAAACGGGTCAGAATCGACAAAAACCGTGAGTGTTGATGACTGACACGTAAACACACCCCGGGTTCATTAATCGTGGAAATCACTCTGGGACCGCAAAATAGTGAGTAATAGTCCATGAAACGGGCCAGAATCGTCCAAAGCTGCGATTGTTGATGACTGACATGTATGCGCACCTTGGGGGTCAAACACTATGGAAATCCCTTTGGGACCCCAAAACAGTGAGTAATAGTCCACGAAACGGGTCAGAATCGACAAAAATTGTGATTGAGTAATTGTGCACGAAACGGACTAGAATCAGCCAAAACTGCGATTGTTGATGACCAACACGTAAGCGCACCTTGGGGTTCAACAACCATGGAAATCGCTTTGGGACCCCAAAACAGTGAGTAATAGTCCACAAAACTGGCTAGAATCGACAAAAACCGTGAGTGTTGATGACTGACACGTAAACACACCCCAGGTTCATCAATCGTGGAAATCACTCCGGTTCCCCAAAACTGTGAGTGATGGTCCACGAAACGGGCCAGAATCGTCCAAAGCTGCTAGTTTGGATAACCGACACGTAAGCGCACCTTGCGGTTTAAACACTATGGAAATCGCTTTAGGACCACAAACGGTGAGTAATTGTCCATGAAACGGCTCAGAATGGGCAAAAACCATTTGTGTTGATGACAGACACTTAAACGCACCCCGAGGTTTTTCAATCATGGAAATCGCTCCGGGACCCCAAAACGGTGAATAACAGTACATGAAATGGGCCAAAATCGGCCAAGACTGCGAGTGTTCATGACTGACACGTAAGCGTACCATGGGGTTCAACTACTATGGAAATCGCTTCGGACCCCAAAACGGTGAGTAATAGTCCACGAAACGGGTCAGAATTGGCCAAAACTGTGAGTGTTGACGACGTACATGCAAATGCACCCCGGGGATCGTCAATCGTCGAAATCCCTTTTTACCCCAAAACGGTGAGTAATTGTGCACGAAATGGACTAGAATCTGCCAAAACTGTGATTGTTGATGACCGACACGTAAGCGCACCTTGGGGTTCAACAACAATGGAAATCGCTTTGGGACCCCAAAACAATGATTAATAGTCCACAAAACGGTCCAGAATTGACTAAAATTGTGAGTGTTGATGACCGACACGTAAACGCACTTCGGGATTATTCAATCGTGGAAATCGCTCTTGGACCCTAAAACGATGAGTCCTAGTGCACGAAACGGGCCAGAATCAGCCAAAACTGTGAGTGTTGTTGACCGATACGTAAGCACACCTTGGGGGTTGAACAACCATGGAATCGCTTCGGGACCCCAAAACGGTGAGTAATAGTCCATGAAACGGGTCAGAATCGACAAAAAAGCGCGACTGTTGATGACCGACACGTAAATGCACCCCGGGGTTCATCAATAGTCGAAATAACTCGGGGACCCCACAACAGTGTGTAATAGTCCACGAAACAGGCTAGAATCGGCCAAGACTGCCACTGTTGGTGACAGATACATAAGCGCACCTTGGGTTTCAACAACTATGGAAGTCGCTTCGAACCCCAAAACGGTGAGTAATAGTCCATGAAACGGGTTAGAATTGGCCAAAACCACTACAAGAAATATGTCAACTAGTGACCTTCTATCAGTGACCCTGAAAGAATTGGTCATAGATCTATGACCATTTGAGACCAATTGGTCAAAAGCTGTTCGGGGGGCTTCAAACCCTAAACCATTGTGACCATTTTGGTCAGAAAGGTCATAATTTCCTTACACAAAATGGTCATAAAGCAAATAGCGCTAGTCTGCTGCCTTATTTCTAGTTGTTAATGACCAATATAGATGGTCATAGCCTTGTAAATTTTGGTTGGTTGTGATGACTAGGCACCATCTCATCAGTTTTGCCTACGTGTCATGTCCATGTTTCAATTTTTGCCCTAGGTTGTGAAGCAACCTATATTTCTGTTGTTCCAAAAATTCCCAAAAAATTCTCATATATTGTTTCGATCATATCTTCATCAAATATGTCAAAAACCTTGCTTGCCTAGTTGAAAAATAACTCAACAATATTCATTTTCCTATTCTGTTCACAGCAGCACTTTGTGAAAGAAGTGTTATTTATATATTCTTGATTTCCCTAAAAATTTGTGAAGTCATTCTTCTTAGTATATGATCATCCTCAGACAAAACTCATGCCCATTGGCCATGTGCATTTCCTGTACCGCTAATCAAACACTTGGCTACCAATTCATCTTTGAGCATAGTTCGGTATCCTCATGAGAATCTTATGTTGTAATTTTATTCCTAGCACCTACCTTTGGAGCGCCCAACCCACTAGACATGCCTAGGCCGCCCAGAACACATGGCAACGCCACAGTCATGCGGTGACCACGCGGCGGGCATGCGAGCTTACGCGCTCTAGAGTTGGGGCCCTCGGCCACCGTCTAAACCTCGATGTCTCGCCACCAAACCATGTATTTCTTATTACATTAGATACTTATGTACCTAGAAATGATTTTTGGAAAAAATAAAGAGCAAACTATGAGGCATCTGCAGTTCAAATTTGACCAGCTTCCTTCTGAATCGGCGGGAATTTGTCTTTTTACCAGAGGTGGATTAAAACTTTTGACACCCAACCATTTTGTCAATTGTGCATTAAATATGTCCTAGTATTTCATAAAATTGATTAGGTCCAATTTTGCAACAAATATATGGTAGGTCCTTCACAAAAAAACTCATTTCGAGCACTCGGAAAATGGAAAATGTATTTTCCGTGAAAAGAAAATGAAAACTCCATTAGGAAACATTGTTTGGAATTCCAATATGCACCCTTGTGCACCATATGAGATCATTTGAACAAACTATGCCATGAATGTGGCCATAAGATTGATCATTTGGCTTGAAAGCCGTGAATCTTCATGCATGATAGATCGTTTCTGAGAACACTTTCTTTAAAAGAATTGCCGTATTACAAGTTTATTATTTTTCCTGGAAACTTGGTCACATATAATGACACAATGCGAAGGTTTTCCAATTTTTTGATTTTTTTTGAATTTTTGATGCCCGTTTCAAAATGCGGTCAAAACGCCAGGAATGATCGTTCCTAGCTAGTGGTTGAATCTTGGAATTTTTTTGGTGTTTATCTGATTAAATAGATACTTATGTACCTAGAAATGATTTTTGGAAAAAATAAAGAGCAAACTACAAGGCAGCTACAGTTCAAATTTGACCCGCTTCCAGCTGAAGCGGTGGAAATTTGTCTTTTTCATGAGAGGTGGATCAAAATTTTTTACACCCAAACATTTGGTCAATTGTGCATTAAATATGTCCTAGTATTTTAGAAAATTGATTAGGTACAATTTTGCATCAAATATATGGTAGGTCCTTGACAAAAAAACTCATTTTGGGCACTCGAAAGAATGGAAAATGATTTTTTCGTCCAAAGAAAATGAAAACTTCCTTAGGCTACATTGTTTGCCATTCCAATATGCACCCTTGTGCACAATATGAGATGATTTGAATAAACTATGCCATGGATGTGGCCATAAGATTGATCATTTGGCTTGAAAGCCACTGATCTCCACACGTGATAGCTCGTTTCCGAGAACACTTTTTAAAATAATTGTCGTATTATAAGTTTATTATTTTTTCTGGTAACTTGGTCACATATAATGATGCAATGCGAAGGTTTCCCAATTTTTTGATTTTTTATGCTCGTTTCAAAATGCGGTCAAAATGGCGGGAATGACCGTTCCTAGCTAGTGCTTGAATCTTGGATTATTTTGGTGTTTCTCTGATTAAATAGATACTTTTGGACCTAGAAATGATTTTTGGAAAATATATATAACAAACAATGAGGACGCTGTAGTTCAAATTTGACCCGTTTCCTGCTGAATGAGCGGAGATTTGTCTTTTTCATGAGAGGTGGATCAAAATTTTTAACGCCCAATCATTTGGTCAATTGTGCATTAAATATGTCCTAGTATTTTAGAAAATTGATTTGGTACAATTTTGCAACAAATATATGGTACGTCCTTCACAAAAAGTCATTTTGGGCACTCGGAAAATGATTAAAAATAGCTAGAAAGATCAGAAATGCATAGAAATTTGTCCTTATCTATAAAATGTGGTCTAACTCTAGTGAAAATTTGTGTGGTGCCATTTTGCAAAATATTTTTGATAGCTACTTCACAAAATCCCTCTATTTTTAGTACTTAGAGACTTTTTTAAATCCCTGGTTTTTGAACCAATCAGGACTCTTCCCATGGATCGATGACATGGCGCCCATCCATCCATCCATCCATCTCTCCATCCCACATCCATCCATCCATCTAGCGATGGAAAAAAAGAAAATAAAATGAAAAAGACATGCCCCCCACCCGCAGCCCAAACCCTAGGTCAGATCCCATCGACCCCCCACCCGCACCCCTCCTTTCCTCGCAGCCGCCGCCACCTCCTCCCTCGATCCAGTCCTCTCTCTGGCCTCCTTTCCCCAATCCAGTCCTCTCCGCGCCGCTCCCACCCACCGCCGACGTCGCAGCCCTCCTCACTACTCCCGCCGACCTCGTCCCTCCCTTCCCTCACCATCTCTCCCTACCCTATGCCCCAGATCGAGTCGAGCAGGTCGGCCGACTACTAGGGTTTCGTTTGGTCAGCTCCGAGTTGGCTCTCCGGTTGGCCGCCCGCCCGATGATGGATCTCCCGCCGCTCTCCCACCAGGCGCCGCCTCCTGGCCGGATCCACTCACCAAGTCCCTCTCTGTCATCGCCATCTAGATCTAGGCCGGAAGATTCCAGCGGCGCACAACACACTCCTTAACTCCCTCAGGCCTTGCCTCGCCTCGCCGCCCCACCCACATTGCCGCCGCCGACTTCTCCCTCCCCCACCGGCCTCACCCTTCCTCGGACCACACCACCGGCCTCCCTTCCCCTCCCCTAACCAGAAGAAGGAGATGGCGCTCCCTCCCAGATCTGCCAGCGTTGTGGTACGCATCCCAGATCCACCAGCTATGGCGACGGCGAAGCTAGAGGCTGCTGGATCCGGGATCAGGGCAGCGCATAGCCCCACCTCCCGTGAGATCCTCTACATCGAGCAACTCCTCTGCCCGCTGCATCATCTCCCCATCCGGGATCAGGGCATTGGCGTATGAGCAATGGCATCGCCCGGGTCGCGGCGGCGGGCGTACGTGCGGATCATGGCCGGCACCATCCTCGGCGGCGGCGGCCATGACTTCTATGTCATGCACCGCATCGAGACCTCCTACAAGGTACGGCGACTCCCGTCGCACCAACCTGCCGTGATGTGTGGACCATTTTGTCAAAGCCGCGGTGCTCACTCCCGCTTTTCTTTGTCGTGTGCAGGCGAGGATGGAGGAAAGGCTGCGTCAATGGCAAGGTTGAGTGCCTCTACCATGGCTGGTAGTTCGACGGCTAAGGCAAGTGCGTCAAGATCTCACAGGTCCCACCATCCCACACTTCTTTCTAATCAAGTTCTGAAATCGTGCTAGTTGTTTAGTTTCGCCAGGTTAACTTTCTACATCAGATCCATCATTCATACTCATGTTGACTGTATGACATACTACTGCAATTGACAGTGAACTATGGCACTCTTAATTAGCAAAACAATGAGCATGCATTCTTGTTGAACATTGAAGCTCTTAATTAGCGACAATATTGAGATGACATACACCTATTTCTTTATTTTTGTGAATGGATAGAGTGATCTATATGTTTGTACTGGTGTGCTTGTTAATTTATGAAGCTAGGGGCTGTCAAGTTAAGTGCTTGCTGGTGTGTTTGTTAATTCAGTAAGCTAGGGGTTGTCATCCATTAAATTCAGAGAAACCATTGTCAAGCATGAGGTTCTCCTACATACCTATTACTATATGTTTGTATTGAATATATTGACATGCCATGACACTATGAAGTAACAGAATGGCTAGCAGAAGCTTTCACTTCTAAGAATGACAGCAGTAGGAAGAATCATTGTAGTCAAGTGACCATAATATCTATTTTATTGTGCTGAAATTTGTTGTTACCTGGATGTTTCAGTCCTTGACTATTCTCATGATGTTGTACAGGAGGCCCTTGTGGTCACCGCTGGAGGGGCTGGAGCTTGGCGGCAGCCTGGCGGATGACGAGGGCCTGGACGGTGGCTATTTCGGCATCAGGATGATAGCTTAAATTTTGTTATAATTTTGGAATAGCTTCAGCACCTATAGTTAATTTTGCACATAAAGCTTGAGTAATTTTGCACATGAAGGTTCAGTATTTTAGCACATGAAGCTTCTGCTACTATTATTCTTGTCATGAATCTTCCACCATTTTTCAGTAGCTTAAATTTGACTTGGTGTAGTAATCTTGGTGCTTAGGGCTGCTTGTATCTCATGCTAATTGTTGCATGAGTAGTTTCGGTAGTTTTATAACAGCAGCCGTAGCACAAATTTAATTGAATTCAATTAAAATTTCCAGAATCTCTTCTTGATCTGTAATGAGTGTAGAGTAAGTAATTAAAGATAGGCTTGCTATTAGTAGTAGAGTAAGTAATTAAGTTCTGTTGTTTACTGTAAGACTTGCTGTTTAGCAAGGCTTGAGTAATTTAGTGTACTGCATCTTTAGTTTCAACTGAAATTTTTATCATGCTACTATGACATCTACTGAAAATTTCAAACAAATGAAAGGAGTACTGTAGTTACAAATGGAGCCTACAAATTCTGTACATCTCTTGTACTCATTTTTCAGTTATCTGTAGTTAAAAAGCATTAATTGTAAGACTGTAACTAAACATATCTTCTTATCCTCTGTCATTATAATCATACACATGCTTATGATCCTGTTAACACATGCTGATGCTCATTTTACTCATGCACATGCTCATGATCTTCTTAGTTAAGACTGTAACTACTCCATTTGATTGCATGATCTCTATTTGAATGCATGCTCATAAGATTGTAACAGGAGTTCAATATAACAGTGAACATGCTCATGATCTCCATTTGAATGCATGTTCTTCTGTTGCTGCAAGTTCTATGATATGTGAGTTCCTTCTGTTGCTGCAAGTAGTGACACAATATGCCGTGTCCAGCAGGCTCCGCATCCAAGTCCTGTCCGTCCTCCGCAGCGAGGAGCTGGGCCAAGGTTGCAAACAGCGCCACTGGTTCCTTCAAGGATGTGTGCTGCTGGTCGAGTCTTGTGGAGAAGCAAGGCGAATCGGGCATTGTCTCAATTGTTCCGCTGTGGTAAGAACAAAACACCACTCTCACTTGATGTTCATGTATTACTACAGCAAAACATTCTTACATGGTGATTGTTTTTTTTGAGGAACCAGGACAGTGGGAGAGGCTCCCACTGTCATATATATTAATATTTTTAACAAATTACAAGGAGTAGTTACATCATGTATGTTGGGGAACGTAGCAGAAATTCAAAATTTTCCTACGTGTCACCAAGATCTATCTATGGAGAAACCAGCAACGAGGGGAAGGAGAGTGCATCTACATACCCTTGTAGATTGCTAAGCGGAAGCGTTCAAGTGAACGGGGTTGATGGAGTCGTACTCGTCGTGATTCAGATCACCGATGATCCTTGTGCCGAACGGACGGCACCTCCGCGTTCAACACACGTACAGCTCGACGATGTCTCCCACGCCTTGATCCAGCAAGGAGAGAGGGAGAGGTTGAGGAAGACTCCATCCAGCAGCAGCACAACGGCGTGGTGGTGATGGAGGAGCGTGGCAATCCTGCAGGGCTTCGCCAAGCACCTACGGGAGAGGAGGAGGTGTCACGGGAGGGAGGGAGGCGCCAAGGGCTCAGGTATGGATGCCCTCCCTCCCCTCCACTATATATAGGGGCAGGGGAGAGGGGGGAGGCACAGCCTTGCCCCCTCCTCCAAGGAAGGGGTGCGGCTAAGAGGGGGGGAGGAGTCCATCCTCCCCAAGGCACCTCGGAGGTGCCTTCCCCCTTTAGGACTCTCCCCTTTTTCCTATATCTTGGCGCATGGGCCTCTAGGGGCTGGTGCCCTTGGCCCATGTAGGCCAAGGCGCACCCCCTACAGCCCATGTGGCCCCCCGGGGCAGGTGGCCCCACCCGGTGGGCCCCCGGGACCCTTCCGGTGGTCCCGGTACAATACCGATGACCCCGAAACTTGTCCCGATGGCCGAAACAGGACTTCCTATATATAAATCTTTACCTCCGGACCATTCCGGAACTCCTCGTGACGTCCGGGATCTCATCCGGGACTCCGAACAACATTCGGTAACCACATACAAGCTTCCTTTATAACCCTAGCGTCATCGAACCTTAAGTGTGTAGACCCTACGGGTTCGGGAGACATGCAGACATGACCGAGATGTTCTTCGGTCAATAACCAACAGCGGGATCTGGATACCCATGTTGGCTCCCACATGTTCCACGATGATCTCATCGGATGAACCACGATGTCAAGGACTCAATCGATCCCGTATACAATTCCCTTTGTCTAGCGGTATGGTACTTGCCCGAGACTCGATCGTCGGTATACCGATACCTTGTTCAATCTCGTTACCGGCAAGTCTCTTTACTCATTCCGTAACACATCATCCCGTGATCAACCCCTTGGTCACATTGTGCACATTATGATGATGTCCTACCGAGTGGGCCCAGAGATACCTCTCCGTTTACACGGAGTGACAAAATCCCAATCTCGATTCGTGCCAACCCAACAGACACTTTCAGAGATACCCGTAGTGTACCTTTATAGCCACCCAGTTACGTTGTGACGTTTGGCACACCCAAAGCACTCCTACGGTATCCGGGAGTTGCACAATCTCATGGTCTAAGGAAATGATACTTGACATTAGAAAAGCTTTAGCATACGAACTACATGATCTTGTGCTAGGCTTAGGATTGGGTCTTGTCCATCACATCATTCTCCTAATGATGTGATCCCATTATCAACGACATCCAATGTCCATGGTCAGGAAACCGTAACCATCTATTGATTAACGAGCTAGTCAACTAGAGGCTTACTAGGGACATGGTGTTGTCTATGTATCCACACATGTATCTGAGTTTCCTATCAATACAATTCTAGCATGGATAATAAACGATTATCATGAACGAGGAAATATAATAATAATCAATTTATTATTGCCTCTAGGGCATATTCCCAACAGTCTCCCACTTGCACTAGAGTCAATAATCTAGTTCACATCGATATGTGATTAACACTCAAGGTCACATCCCCATGTGACTAACACCCAAAGAGTTTACTAGAGTCAATAATCTAGTTCACATTTACCATGTGATTAACACTCGATGAGTTCTGGGTTTGATCATGTTATGCTTATGAGAGAGGTTATAGTCAACGGGTCTGAACCTTTCAGATCCGTGTGTGCTTTACAAATCTCTATGTCATCTCCTAGATGCAGCTACCACGTTCTATTTGGAGCTATTCCAAATAACTGTTCTACTTGGAGCTATTCTAAAATGTTGCTCCATTATACGTATCCGGTATCTCTACTCAGAGCTATCCGGATAGGTGTTAAGCTTGCATCGACGTAACCCTTTAGGACGAACTCTTTTACCACCTCCATAATTGAGAAAATTCCTTAGTCCACTAGTTACTAAGGATAACTTTGACCGCTGTCCTGTGATCCATTCTTGGATCACTCTTGTACCCCTTGACTGACTCATGGCAAGGCACACTTCAGGTGCGGTACACAGCATATCATACTGCAGAGCCTACATCTTATGCATAGGGGACGACCTTAGTCCTTTCTCTCTATTCTGGCATGGTCGAGCTTTAAGTCTTAACTTCATACCTTACAACTCAGGCAAGAACTCCTTCTTTGACTGATCCATCTTGAACACCTTCAAGATCACGTCTAGGCATGTGCTCATTTGAAAGTACTATTAAGCGTTTTGATCTATCCTTATAGATCTTGATGCTCAATGTTCAAGTAGCTTAATCCAGGTTTTCCATTGAAAAATACTTTCCAAATAACCCTTTATGCTTTCCAGAAATTCTACGTCATTTCTGATCATTAATATGTCAACAACATATACTCATCAGAAATTCTATAGTGCTCCCACTCACTTCTTTGGAAATACAAGTTTCTCATAAACTTTGTATACACCCAAAATCTTTGATCATCATCAAAGCATACATTCCAACTCCGAGATGCTCACTCCAGTCCTCAGAAGGATTGCTGGAGCTTTGCATACTTATTAGCATATTTCAGGATGGACAAAACCTCCCGGTTGTATCACATACAACCTTTCCTCAAAAATCGTCGAGGAAACAATGTTTTGACATCCTATCTGCAAGATTTCATAAATAATGCAGTAATTGCTAATATAATTCCAACAGACTCTTAGCATCGCTACGAGTGAGAAAGTCTCATCGTAGTCAACTCCTTGAACTTGTCGAAAAACATCTTAACGACAAGTCGAGCTTTCTCAATGGTGACACTTACCATCATTGTCTGTCTTCCTTTCAAAATCCATATGTACCTAATAGCCTTACGACCATCAAGTAGTTCTTCCAAAGTCCACACTTTGTTTTCATACATGGATCCTATCTCGGATTTTATGGCTTCTAACCATTTGTCGGAACTTGGGCCCACCATCGCTTCTCCATAGCTCGTAGGTTCATTGTTGTCTAGCAACATGACTTCCAAGACAGGATTACTGTACCACTCTGAAGTAGTATGTATCCTTGTCACCCTACGAGGTTCGGTAGTGACTTGATCCGAAACTTCATGATCACTATCATAAGCTTCGACTTCAATTGGTGTAGGTGCCACAGGAACAACTTCCTGTGCCCTGCTACACACTTGTTGAAGTGACGGTTCAATAACCTCATCAAGTCTCCACCATCCTCCCACTCAATTCTTTCGAGAGAAACTTTTCCTCGAGAAAGGACCCAATTCTAGAAACAATTCATATTGCCTTCGGATCTGAATTAGGAGGTATACCCAACTGTTTTGGGTGTCCTATGAAGATGTAGTTTATCCGCTTTGGGTTCGAGCTTAATCCTGAAACTTTTTCACATAAGCGTCGCAGCCCCAAACCTTTAAGAAACGACAACTTAGGTTTCTCTAAACCATAATTCATACGGTGTCATCTCATCGGAATTACGTAGTGCCCTATTTAAAGTGAATGTGGTTGTCTCTAATGCCTAACCCATGAACGATAGTGGTAACTCGATAAGAGACATCATGGTATGCACCATATCCAATAGGGTGCAACTATGATGTTTGGACACACCATCACACTATGGTGTTCCAGGCTGTATCAGTTGTGAAACAATTTCCACAATGTCTTAATTCTGTGCCAAACTCGTGATTCAGATATTCATCTCTATGATCATATCATAGATCTTTTATCCTCTTGTCACGACGATCTTTCAACTTCACACTGAAATTACTTGAACCTTTCAATAATTCAGACTCGTGATTCATCAAGTAAATATACTCAACATCTACTCGAATCATCTGTGAAGTAAGAACATAACGATATTCACTGCATGCCTCAGCACTCATTTGACTGCACACATCAAAATGTGTTACTTCCAACAAGTTGCTATCTTGTTCCATCTTACTGAAAACGAGGCTTTTCAGTCATCTTGCCCATGTGGTATGATTTGCATGTCCCAAGTGATTCAAAAACAAGTGAGTCAAAACGGTCCATTTGCATGGAGTTTCTTCATGCATATACACCAATAGACATGGTTCGCATGTCTCAAACTTTTCAAAAACGAGTGAGCCCAAAGATCCATCAATATGGAGCTTCTTCATGCGTTTTATACCGATATGACTTACGCGGCAGTGCCACAAGTAGGTGGTACTATCATTACTATCTTTTGGCATGAACATGTGTATCACTACGATCGAGATTTAATAAACCATTTATTTTAGGTGTAAGACCATTGAAGGTATTATTCAAATAAATAGAGTAACCATTATTCTCCTTAAATGAATAACTGTATTGCGATAGACGTAATCCAATCATGTCTATGCTCAACGCAAACACCAAATAACAATTATTTAGGTTTAACACCAATCTCTTTGGTAGAGGGAGCGTGCGATGCTTGATCATATCAAGCTTGGAAAAACTTCCAACACATATCGTCAGCTCACCTTTAGCTAGTCTTCGTTTATTCCGTAGCCTTTTGTTTCGAGTTACTAACACTTAGCAACCGAACCGGTATCTAATACCCTGGTGCTACTAGGAGTACTAGCAAAGTACACATTAACACAATGTATATCCAATATACTTCTATCGACCTTGCCAGCCTTCTTATCTACCAAGTATCTAGGGTAATTCTGCTCTAGTGGTTGTTCCCCTTATTACAGAAGCACTTAGTCTCGGGTTTGGGTTTTACCTTGGGTTTCTTCACTAGAGCAGCAGCTGATTTGCCGTTTCATGAAGTATCCCTTCTTGCCCTTGCCCTTCTTGAAACTAGTGGTTTCACCAACCATCAACAATTGATGCTCCTTCTTGATTTCTACTTTCGCGGTGTCAAACATCGCGAATACATCAAGGATCGTCATATCTATCCCTGATATGTTATAGTTCATCACGAAGCTCTAACAGCTTGGTGGCAATGACTTTGGAGAACCATCACTGTCTTATCTGGAAGATCAACTCCCACTCGATTCAAATGATTGTTGTACTCAGACAATCTGAGCACAAGCTCAACAATTGAGCTTTTCTCCTTAGTTTGCAGGTTAAGAAAGTCATCGGAGGTCTTATACCTCTTGACATGGGCACGAGCCTGAAATCCCAATTTCAGCCCTCAAAACATCTCATATGTTTCGCGATGTTTCAAAAACGTCTTTGGTGCCTCAACTCTAAACCGTTTAACTGAACTATCACGTAGTTATCAAAACGTGTATGTCAGATGTTCGCAACAACCACAGACAACGTTCGAGGTTCAGCACACTGAGCGGTGTATTAAGGACATAAGCCTTCTATGAAGCAATGAGGACAATCCTCAGTTTACGGACCTAGTCCGCATAATTGCTACTATCAACTTTCAACTAATTTTTCTCTAGGAACATATCTAAACAGTAGAACTATAGCGTGAGCTACGACATAATTTGCAAAAACCTTTTGACTATGTTCAGGATAATTAAGTTCATCTTATGAACTCCCACTCAGATAGACATCCCTCTAGTCATCTAAGTGATTACATGATCCGAGTCAAACTAGGCCGTGTCCGATCATCACGTGAGACGGACTAGTCATCATCGGTGAACATCTTCATGTTGATCGTATCTTCTATACGACTCATGCTCGACCTTTCGGTCTCCGTGTTCCGAGGCCATGTCTGTACATGCTAGGCTCGTCAAGTTAACCCTAAGTGTTTCGCGTGTGTAAATCTGTCTTACACCCGTTGTATGTGAATGTTAGAATCTAACACCCGATCATCACGTGGTGCTTCGAAACAGGAACTGTCGCGACGGTGCACAGTTAGGGGAGAACACTTCTTGAAATTGTTGTAAGGGATCATCTTATTTACTACCGTCGTTCTAAGCAAATAAGATGTATAAACATGATAAACATCACATGCAATCAAATAGTGACATGATATGGCCATCATCACTTTGCTCCTTTTGATCTCGATCTTCGGGGCTCCATGATCATCATCGTCACCGGCATGACACCATGATCTCCATCATCATGATCTCCATCATCGTGTCTTCATGAAGTTGCCTCGCCAACTATTACTTCTACTACTATGGCTAACGTATAGCAATAAAGTAAAGTAATTACATGACGTTTAAGTTGACACGCAGGTCACAAATAAATAAAGACAACTCCTATGGCTCCTGCCGGTTGTCATACTCATCGACATGCAAGTCGTGATTCCTATTACAAGAACATGATCAATCTCATACATCACATATATCATTCATCACATCGTTTTTGGCCATATCACATCACATAGCATACCCTGCAAAAACAAGTTAGACGTCCTCTAATTGTTGTTTGCATGTTTTACGTGGCTGCTATGGGTTTCTAGCAAGAACGTTTCTTACCTACGCATGAACCACAACGTGATATGCCAATTGCTATTTACCCTTCATAAGGACCCTTTTCATCGAATCCGATCCGACTAAAGTGGGAGAGACAGACACCCGCCAGCCACCTTATGCAACTAGTGCATGTTTGTCGGTGGAACCGGTCTCACGTAAGCGTACGTGTAAGGTTGGTCCGGGCCGCTTCATCCCACGATGCCGCCGAATCAAGATAAGACTAGTAACGGCAAGCATATTGAACAATATCGACGCCCACAACTACTTTGTGTTCTACTCGTGCAAAGAATCTACGCAATAGACCTAGCTCATGATGCCATTGTTGGGGAACGTAGCAGAAATTCAAAATTTTCCTACGTGTCACCAAGATCTATCTATGGAGAAACCAGCAACGAGGGGAAGGAGAGTGCATCTACATACCCTTGTAGATCGCTAAGCGGAAGCGTTCAAGTGAACGGGGTTGATGGAGTCGTACTCGTCGTGATTCAGATCACCGATGATCCTAGTGCCGAACGGACGGCACCTCCGCGTTCAACACACGTACAGCTCGACGATGTCTCCCACGCCTTGATCCAGCAAGGAGAGAGGGAGAGGTTGAGGAAGACTCCATCCAGCAGCAGCACAACGGCGTGGTGGTGATGGAGGAGCGTGGCAATCCTGCAGGGCTTCGCCAAGCACCTACGGGAGAGGAGGAGGTGTCACGGGAGGGAGGGAGGCGCCAAGGGCTCAGGTATGGATGCCCTCCCTCCCCTCCACTATATATAGGGGCAGGGGAGAGGGGGGTGGCGCAGCCTTGCCCCCTCCTCCAAGGAAGGGGTGCGGCTAAGAGGGGGGGGGGAGGAGTCCATCCTCCCCAAGGCACCTCGGAGGTGCCTTCCCCCTTTAGGACTCTCCCCTTTTTCCTATATCTTGGCGCATGGGCCTCTAGGGGCTGGTGCCCTTGGCCCATGTAGGCCAAGGCGCACCCCCTACAGCCCATGTGGCCCCCCGGGGCAGGTGGCCCCACCCGGTGGGCCCCCGGGACCCTTCCGGTGGTCCCGGTACAATACCGATGACCCCGAAACTTGTCCCGATGGCCGAAATAGGACTTCCTATATATAAATCTTTACCTCTGGACCATTCCGGAACTCCTCGTGACGTCCGGGATCTCATCCGGGACTCCGAACAACATTCGGTAACCACATACAAGCTTCCTTTATAACCCTAGCGTCATCGAACCTTAAGTGTGTAGACCCTACGGGTTCGGGAGACATGCAGACATGATCGAGATGTTCTCCGGTCAATAACCAACAGCGGGATCTGGATACCCATGTTTGCTCCCACATGTTCCACGATGATCTCATCGGATGAACCACGATGTCAAGGACTCAATCGATCCCGTATACAATTCCCTTTGTCTAGCGGTATGGTACTTGCCCGAGATTCGATCGTCGGTATACCGATACCTTGTTCAATCTCGTTACCGGCAAGTCTCTTTACTCGTTCCGTAACACATCATCCCGTGATCAACCCCTTGGTCACATTGTGCACATTATGATGATGTCCTACCGAGTGGGCCCAGAGATACCTCTCCGTTTACACGGAGTGACAAAATCCCAATCTCGATTCGTGCCAACCCAACAGACACTTTCAGAGATACCCGTAGTGTACCTTTATAGCCACCCAGTTATGTTGTGACGTTTGGCACACCCAAAGCACTCCTACGGTATCCGGGAGTTGCACAATCTCATGGTCTAAGGAAATGATACTTGACATTAGAAAAGCTTTAGCATACGAACTACATGATCTTGTGCTAGGCTTAGGATTGGGTCTTGTCCATCACATCATTCTCCTAATGATGTGATCCCGTTATCAATGACATCCAATGTCCATGGTCAAGAAACCGTAACCATCTATTGATTAACGAGCTAGTCAACTAGAGGCTTACTAGGGACATGGTGTTGTCTATGTATCCACACATGTATCTGAGTTTCCTATCAATACAATTCTAGCATGGATAATAAACGATTATCATGAACGAGGAAATATAATAATAATCAATTTATTATTGCCTCTAGGGCATATTTCCAACAATGTACATGTCTCTCCCCATCTCACTTTGGAGTGGGGATAGAAAAGGTCTAAGGAGTACAATTAATCAGAGGGTAGGGAGTCTAAAAGCAAGAAGATGAAATCTTTCTTGTTGTCTTTTACTCTATATTGGAGGAGACTAAACTCTTCTCTGAATCTGGCTAGCCAGGAGTGGTAGGAGGGGATAATATTTCTGAAAAGTTTGTTGTTCCTTTCTTTCCAAATGCTCCAGGATGCTAGAAGGATGATTTCCATGAACAAGGGTCTGTCCCAAATGAATTTAGCTTGCTCTAGCCAGGCCAATCGAGTGGCCTGATCGCCAGGGTCAATTCCAAAGGTTGACCAGCAGTTTCTACTAAATGGGCATGTTAGGATCAAGTGATCAATGTCTTCTTCTTTTTGGCCACATAGTAAGCACTTCAAGTTTGTGCCAATGTTGTAGTGTCTTCTCTTCAACATGTTTCTGGTGTTTAATCTGTCAGACAACATAAGCCATCCAAAGACCTTGAGTTTAGTAGAAACTTTTGATTTCCATAGCCAGTGGTAAGTTTTATGGGCCTTCATATCCCTGAAGCAGAATTTGTAGTATTTACTTGCCGAGAAAGCAGATCCTTTCCAAGGGTAAGACCATATATCCTTTGCATTTTGTATGTTATCCATAGTAATGTGGGCTACCAACCCTTGCATCTCTTGTACTTCCTGTAAAGCTTGTGAGGATAGTGGTAGAAAGAATGCCTGATCCAAAGATGTTATGGACAGGAATTCTTGGACTGAGCAATCTTCATTCCTGACATAATAAAAAGCTCTAGGATGAGTATCAGAAAGAACTTCCTCCAACCACAGGTCTTTCCACATGAGAACATTGCTTCCACAGTTCACATTAACTTTGGAGATGCCTCTAAAAATAGGAGTAAGCTTGAGAATGTCCCTCCACCAGAATGAACCACATGGATCTGAAGCGTGTGGTATTTTATTGGTATAGTATGTGGACCAGATCAGATCTACCCAAGGTAGGTCCAGACAGTTGTAAAACTTATGTAAGTACTTTAGAAGTAGAGCATCACTTTGCATTTTAAGGTTAATGATTCCAAGCCCTCCACTCTGTTTTGGTCTACAAACTCTGTCCCAGGTCGCCAAAGAGTTGCATTTTTCACCCTGTTCTGTCTTCTTTGTCCATAGGCATCTCCTTCTTAGTTTGTCTAGGAGCTCAAGGATTTTTAGAGGGAATCTTATTGTACAGAGTGCAAAAATAACCAGTGAGGTGATGACCGTGTTTAGTAGGGATAGTTTGGATCCATATGACATCAGGGATAAAGTAGAAGTGAGTCTTCTTTCCATATTGCAGACAATGGGCATTAGGTCCTGGATCGAAGGCTTTAAAGTACCAAGTGGCAATCCAAGGTATGTGAATGGCATCTTTCCAATTGTGCATCCAAAGATTGCGCCCAGGTCCTCACTTAGGGCTTCATCACAATTGATAGGAATCAAAGTTGATTTGTGAAAGTTAATTTTGAGGCCAATGGAAGTTGCATAGTCAGTGAGAATGTTTTTCATTGTATGAGCTTGATCCTGGCAGGCAGGCATGATGATAATAGTGTCATCCGCGTATTGGATGACAGGGTAATCAATTTGGTTTTGCCGAGGGAAAGGTAAATGGAGTAGACCATGTCTGAAGACATCATTAATGGCTGCTTGGAGTAGGTCAGCCGCAAGTACAAAGATAAGGGGGGAAAGTGGATCGCCCTGTCGAACCCCACTTTTGCAGATAAATTGTCTGCCCGGAATTCCATTCAGTAGGACCGAGGATTTGCCAGAAGAGAACAATGCCTTGATCCATAAAAGCCATTTGTCATTGAATCCCATGTGTTTCATTATTTCCAGCATTACATCATGCTCAATGGTGTCAAATGCTTTAGCGAAATCCAGTTTAAGGAGCACAATCTTCTTTTTGGAATTTTGGCACTGGTGTATGTACTCAAATGCCCAAGCAAGACAGTCCTGGATTGCTCTTCCTTTGATGAATCCATATTGATTCCTATGTATAATTTTCAGAATGAGTTTTTGTAGACGATTAGCCAGTAACTTTGTGATCACTTTTAGGCAGCAGTTAAGAAGAGTTATAGGTCTAAAGTCATTAACTGTAGCTGGGGAGGCAATTTTAGGGATCAAGGTGATGTATCCTTCATTAATGCTTTCAAGGTTCAAGGTGCCAGCATGGAATTGATCACATAAGTTGTAGAAGTCTTCCTTAATGATATGCCAACATGATTTAAGAAATATTCCTGTGAAGCCATTTGGGCCTGGAGCTCTATTTGCTGGCATTTCTTTAATGACATTGTCAATTTCCTCTCTGGAAAAAGGAACTGTTAGTTGGTCTAGATCATTCCTCTTTTTTATAATGTTTGCAAGATTAAACTTCATTTGAAATTCTCCTGAGGTTCCCAGTCTCTGTTTGAAACTTTGGTAGATTAAAGCTTCTTTCCCAATATGATCTTCAATTGTTGTGCCGTTATCTAGTTGAAGTGAGGCTATATTGTTTCTTCTATATCTCTCAGAAGCCATGGCCTTGAAAAACTTTGGGTCTTCATCACCAAATTTTGCCCATCTGATAGTACATCTCTTTCTCCAATATTGCTTTTGATACTACAGTAATCTGAGAAGATGATGTTGTAGAATTCTTCGGAAGTTTCTTTCTTGGATTGTGAGATTTCTTTTATTTTCCAAAGAGTCCAGATCAGCCAGTGCTGAATTAGAATTAGCAATAGCCGAAGCTAGCTTTGAAATTTTTTTGCTCCAATTTTTGAGTGCATATCTAAGTGCTTTAAGCTTCCTGGAGATTATTGTGGCATAGTTATCTGAAGGTACATGTTTGTTCCAGGAGGCAGTTACTAAGTCCATAAAACCAGGATGTTGGACCCAGTAAGACTCAAACCTGAAAAGGTTGCTTCTAGGTATATTTGTTTCAATGGATATGACGCATGGTATACGGTCAGAAACTGGTTTAGAGAGAGGTTTTACAATGGTGTTTGGGTATGTATTAGTCCAGTTTGTTGAGGTGAAGAACCAATCCAATTGTTCCAGCAGTGGATCTTCCTGCATGTTACTCCAAGTAAAAGTTCTGCCTTTGAGTGGGAGTTCGATCAGTCCTTGTGTTCGAATGAAATCGTTGAAAGTAATCATATCATTAATGTTTCCATCAGGCTTATTTCGATTAGCAGGGCTACGGATATAGTTGAAGTCTCCAACAAGTAGCCAATCTTCATTAGAGGGAATATTAAGGTTAAGTAACCAGCTAGTATAGTCCATCCTAGAATCTCCTTGACATGGGCCATATATATTTACCAAAGTCCAAAGTTGGCCAGATTGTGTGGATTGAAATTTAGTGACAAGAGCAAAATCCTCCTCAATTAGAACCGTGCCAGTAAAGATAGCACTATTCCATAAAGTTAGAATACCGCCAGAGGCCCCTCTCGAAGGGATGAAAGCATATTTATCAAAGCGTTTAGGGCAACAAGATTTAATATAGGAATTATCAAAAGCAGTTTTCTTGGTTTCTTGAAGACAAATAACGGAGCAGCCACTAGTAGCAATAGCATTGGATAAAGCCAAAAGCTTGGGGTCTGAGTTCATGCCCCGGATGTTCCAACATAACACATTCCAGTTCGATAGCATAGGCAAAAACAAAAGGAAATAAAGCTGAAACTAAGATGAAGTGGAGGAAGAGCCATCCCTCATATCGGCCATAAGCAGATCTTCAGTAACTTCTTCAGGTGGGACAGCACACTGCTGTATAGCAATATGCTGGATTTGCTCGATTGTCATGGGGGGTGGGAGTTCAACATCTTTAGGCTGATCGTCAGTGATCTCAGAGATGACTACAGCAGACACAACATTGGGAATGACCCTTGGTTTCACTTTGGAAATCTTGGTCCTGCTGTCAGTAAGAGGAGGCACCTTGAAACCATCATATTTATTGGAACGAGCACTTCTACGCACACTGGTCACCGATAGAGGAGCTGTATTCTTGCCACGTTTGTTGTTTGCACCCCTCCTTGAATATCCAGCCTGGGATTCCAAGATTGCCACTTGCAAATCTTCCTGGTTTGTAAGAGTTTCAGAGATTTCCACATCCTGATTGCCAGCAATAAAACCAACCTCATGAGTGTCTTTAGCCAGAGTCTGCATCTCCTCAGAAGCCAAGGACGAAATATTGACAGTGTTGGTCACTGAACCATCTGCCTCACCCTGAGCAATGTAGGAAGAAACCTGGACAACCCCATTGTATTCAGAAAGTGACAGGGTGATATCTAGTTTGGTTGGCCTCATTCCATAGCCGTGGCCCCAAGGGCCAATAGTGGCAAGGGCGGGCATGATGGAGCTTGAGAGGAAGTTAGTGATGGGCACATATGACAGGGGCTCAACAATTAGCATACCATTCAAGAACTCATTGTCATCTTGAAACTGAATGTTCATACCAGCATTGGTGACAGAGACCTGGATCTGAATCCTCGGTACCTGAACTTCAGATGTGGGGGCCAACAGTTCAGTATTCATCACAGCAGGTGCCACAAAAGCACAATAAATAGATCCACTCCTGTGGAGAACCTGTAGAACAGAGGCCGGTACAAACACTAGAGCATCAGAGTCAGAGTTTGTAGAGGAACTGCTGCGAGAAATAGAGTCATTCCAAGCTGCAAACGGGCTGTCTTGCAGATTGTTAGCTGGAAGAATTCCATCCTGAACTTGCAGCCCCTCGTTAGCCAGCCACTCCTGGTAATTATAGAGAACAGGAGGAGCAGGTGGGGGAGGTGCAGGCCATTCTCCCCATTGGGGGTGTATCTCAATATCTTCTTGAGCTGCAACATTTTCACCCACATCCTCTGCAACATTGTTTCCAGCACCCTATTGAGCCATCCAGTTATTAAGTTGCAACACAACAATTATCTCGCATAATAGTGTCATTCTCTTCATAGTTAACAAATGCATCTTGTCCAACCGAGTAAACTGGACCCAACTTGTACAATAAAGTGAACTAAATGCTGTCACATTCTGTACATGTTACTTTCTATTTGGTGTCTGGTAATGGTATCTACGGAAATTCTACTTTGTAAAGAATAAATAATGTGTTATGGATCACAAGCTAATTTTTGTTGACATGAATTTGTTATGCTCCTTATTTTGACTTGGTTTCACCCACATTGCTTTTCAAAACATGAGATTGATGAGTGTTTCTTGTAGGCAACATTGATTTAAGATTGATTTAAGATTTTGTGAGTATGCCAAGGTTCTGCGGCTATGCATTGGAAACATCTAGTGTTCTGCTATAATTGGTCTCTAAAACATCTAGTCATTAATTTGAAGTTGTTTGAATCTGTTGCTTTATCATACATTTGATCCATAAATCTGCATTTTTGTGAAATTTTGTTAAATATATATTTTCTAGATTGTCTATACACTAAACCTGGAGGTTTGAATATCTACTCCAGGAATGAAGATGGTACTCTAATGCCTTTGTGTTCACCCTTTTACAGGAGCTCCAGGCCTAGGAAATTTCAAGTTCGAAGCGGCGTGTAGCCCTAGCAGCAAAGATTTGTTCTGTTTGACTGTAATAAACTATAAATATTATAGTACTATAATAGTAGGCATATCTGGGTTGTAATAGACTATGCACAGATTGTAATAGACTATGTACAGGAGCTCCAGGCCTAAGAAATTCTACATTTTTTCTGTTCTATTTAAAATATTGATTATTTGTGTGATTTGAAGACGTGTGAAATGGAAACCTGATTAGTGGCCCATTTGTGAAAATAATCTAAACAATGCTCACATTTTTGACATGTGGGACCAATATAGGAGATTATGACAAGTGGGACCCATTTGACTTGTGGGACCAGATTGAAAAATATATACTGAAAAACTAAAAAGGCCATGGCCCAAAATATTAAAAAAGGCCAAATTGTTGGGCCAGGCCCGTGTAGCTAGAGAAAATTAATAGAGAAAATATACAGTAAAAATGCCGAATTGTTGGGCTAGGCCCATGTAGAAAATCGAATTGGACCGCGCTGAATCTTGTGCCACATCAGATTGCCATGCTGGATGCCTACGTGGCCTGGGGAGGTTGCTAGTGACCAAAACGCCATAGTAGACGTATTTTGGTCATAAACGTCTATGACCATTCCAGAAGAAAGGTCGCTATAGTCAGTTTACGACTGCCAGCTTTTGACCTTATGTTTTTGGTCACAAAAAGGTCACAAATTGAAAACAGTGACCATTCAGTGACCAATAGTGTTGGTCACAAGTTGACATATTTCTTGTAGTGAACTGTGATTGTTGACGACAAACAAGTAAACGAACCTCGGGGATAGTCAATCGATGAAATCACTCTAGGACCCCAAAACGGTGAGTAATAGTGCACAAAACGGAACAAAATCGACAAAAACAGCGATTGTTGATGACCGACACGTAAGCGCACCTTAGGGTTCAACAACCATGGAAATCGCTTTGGGACCCCAAAACGGTGAGTAAAAGTCCATGAAACGGGTCAGAATCGACAAAATTTGTGAATGTTGATGACCGACACGTACACTCACACCGGGGTATGTCAATCGTGGAAATCACTCTAGGACCCCAAAACGATGAGTCATAGTGCAGGAAACGGACCAGAATCGGGCAAAAACTACGATTATTGATGACCGACACGTAAGCACTCAGTGGGGTTCAACAACCATGGAAATCGCTTTGGGACTCCAAAACGGTGAGTAATAGTCCATGAAACGGGTCAGAATCGACAAAATTTGCGAATGTTGATGACCGACACGTACACGCACACCGGGGTTTGTCAATCGTGGAAATCGCTCTAGGACCCCAAAATAATGAGTCATAGTGCACGAGACGGACCAGAATCGGGCAAAAAGTGCGATTATTGATGACCGACACATAAGCACTTAGTGGGGGTTCAGCAACCATGGAAATCGCTTTCGGACCCCAAAAATGGTGAGTAATAGTCTACGAAACAGGTCAGGATCGACAAAAACCGCGAGTGTTGATGACTGACATGTAAACGGGTCAGAATCGGCCAAGACAGCGATTGTTGATGACCGACACGTAAGCGCACCTTAGGGTTCA
>NC_041389.1:2415271-2432558 GCF_002162155.2 Triticum dicoccoides
TTATTGATGACCGACACGTAAGCACTCAGTGGGGTTCAACAACCATGGAAATCGCTTTGGGACTCCAAAACGGTGAGTAATAGTGCATGAAACGGGTCAGAATCGACAAAATTTGTGAATGTTGATGACCGACACGTACACGCACACCGAGGTTTGTCAATCGTGGAAATCGCTCTAGGACCCCAAAACGATGAGTCATAGTGCACGAGACGGAACAGAATCGGGCAAAAAGTGCGATTATTGATGACCGACACATAAGTACTCAGTGGGGTTCAGCAACCATGGAAATCGCTTTCGGACCCCAAAAATGGTGAGTAATAGTCCACGAAACAGGTCAGGATCGACAAAAACCGCGAGTGTTGATGACTGACATGTAAATGGGCCAGAATCGGCCAAGACTGCGAGTGTTCATGACCGACACGTAAGCGCACCATGGGGTTCAACAACTATGGAAATCGCTTCGGACCCCAAAACAGTGAGTAATAGTCCACGAAACGGGTCAGAATTAGCCAAAACTGTGTGTGTTGACGACGTACATGTAAATGCACGCCGGGGATCGTCAATCGTGGAAATCCCTTTTGTACCCCAAAACGGTGAGTAATAGTCCACGAAACGGTCCAGAATTCAGAAAAACCACGAGTGTTGATGACCGGCACGTAAACGCACTCCAGGGTTCGTAAATCGTGGAAATCGCTCTAGGACCCCAAAATGATGAGTCATAGTGCACGAAACGGGCCAGAATCGGCCAAAACTGCGACTGTTGATGACCGACACGTAAGCACACCTTGGGGGTTCAACAACCATGGAATCGCTTTAGGACCCCAAAACGGTGAGTAATAGTCCATGAAATGAGTCAGAATCGACAAAAACCGCGAGTATTGATGACCGACACGTGAACGCACCGCGGGGTTCATCAATCGTGGAAATCACTCTGGGACCCCAAAAGAGTGAGTAATAGTCCATTAAACGGGCCAGAATCGTCAAAAACTGTGAGTGTTAATGACTGACACGTAAGCACATCTTCGAGTTTAAACACTATGGAAATCGCTTCGGGACCCCAAGACAGCGAGTAATAGAGCACGAAACAGCTCAGAGTTCGCCAAAACCATCCGTGTTGATGACGAATACTTAAACGCACCCCGGGGATCGTCAATCGTGGAAATCTCTCTAGGACCCCAAAACGATGGGTAGTAGTCCATGAAACGGAACCGAATTGGCCGAAATTGTGAGTGTTGATGACCGACACATAACCGCACTCCGGGGTTCGTCAATCGTGGGAATCGCTCTAGGACCCCAAAACGATGAGTCATAGTGCATGAAACGGCCAGAATTGGCCAAAACTGCGAGTGTTGATGATCGACACATAAGCACACCTTGGGGGTTCAAGAACCATGGAATCGCTTTGGGACCCCAAAACGGTGAGTAATAGTCCACGAAACGGGTCAGAATCGACAAAAAAGTGCGACTGTTGATGACCGACACGTAAACGCACCCCGGGGTTCATCAATTGTATAAATCACTCGGGGATCCCAAAACATCGAGTAATACTCCACGAAACGGGCTCGAATCGGCCAAGACTGCCAGTGTTGTTGACAGACACGAAGCGCACGTTGGGGTTCAACAACTATGGAAACCGCCCCAAAACGGTGAGTAATAGTCCATGAAACGGGTCAGAATCGACAAAATTTGTGAATGTTGATGACCGACACGTACACGCACACCGGGGTTTGTCAATCGTGGAACTCGCTCTAGGACCCCAAAACGATGAGTCATAGTGCACGAAACGGACCAGAATCAGGCAAAAACTGTGATTATTGATGACTGACACGTAAGCACTTAGTAGGGTTCAACAACCATGGAAACCGCTTTGGGACCCCAAAAACGATGAGTAATAGTCCACGAAACAGGTCAGGATCGACAAAAACCGCGAGTGTTGATGAGTGACATGTAAATGCGCCCCGGGTTCATGAATAGTGGAAATCACTCTGGGACCCCAAAACAGTGAGTAATGGTCCATGAAATGGGCCAAAATCGTCCAAAACTGCGAGTGTTGATGACCGACACGTAAGTGCACCTTGGTGTTCAAACACTATGGAAACTGCTCAAAATTGTCCAAAACCGTCTCTGTTGACGACATACACTTAAACGCATCCCGGGGATCGTCAATCATGGAAACCGCTCTAGGACCCCAAAATGTTGGGTAGTAGTCCACGAAATGGAGCAGAATTGGCCAAAATAGTGAGCGTTTATGACCGACACGTAAACGCACCACGGGGTTCGTCAATCGTGGAAATCACTTCGGGATCCCAAAACTAAGTAGAAACGGGCCAGAATTGGCTCAAACTCCGAGTCTTGACGACCAACGCGTAAGCACACGTTGGGATTCGACAACCATGGAAATCGCTTTGGGACCCCAAAACGGTAAGTAAGAGTCCACGAAACGGGTCAGAATCGACAAAAAACGCGACTGTTGATGACCGACACTTAAACGCAGCCCGGGGTTTGTCAATCATGGAAATCACTACGGGACCCCAAAAGAGTGAGTAATAGTACATGAAACGGGCCAGAATCAGCCAAGACTGCGAGTGTTCATGACCAACACGTAAGCGCACCATGGGGTTCAACAACTATGGAAATCGCTTTGGACCCCAAAACGGTGAGTAATAGTCCACGAAACGGGTCAGAATTAGCCAAAACAGTGAGTGTTGACGACGTACATGTAAATGCACCCCGGGGATCGTCAATCGTGGAAATTCCGTTTGTACCCCAAAACGGTGAGTAATAGTCCACGAAACGGTCCAGAATCTACAAAAACCGCGAGTGTTGATGACCGGCACGTAAACGCACTCCGGGGTTCGTAAATCATGGAAATTGCTCTAGGACCCCAAAACGATGAGTAATAGTGCACGAAACGGGCCAGAATCGACCAAAACTGCGACTATTGATGACCGACACATAAGCACACCTTGGGCGTTCAACAACCATGGAATCGCTTTAGGACCCCAAAACGGTGAGTAATAGTCCACGAAATGGGACATAATCGAGAAAAACCGCGAGTGTTGATGACCGACACGAAAATGCACTGCAGGGTTCATCAATCGTGGAAATCACTCTTGGACACCAAAACAATGAGTAATAGTCCATGAAACAGGCCAGAATCGTCAAAAACTACAAGTGTTAATGACCGACACGTAAGCACATCATGGAGTTTAAACACTATGGAAATCGCTTCAGGACCCCAAGACGGTGAGTAATAGTCCACGAAATAGCTCAGAATTGGCCAAAACCATCTGTGTTGACGACGAACACTTAAACGCACCCTGGGGATCGTTAATCGTGGAAATCGCTCTAGGACCCCAAAACGATGGGTAGTAGTCCATGAAACGGACCAGAATTGGCCAAAATTGTCAGTGTTGATGACCGACACGTAACCGCACTCCAGGGTTCGTCAATCATGGGAATCGCTCTAGGACCCCAAAACGATGAGTCATAGTGCACGAAATGGCCAGAATTGGCCAAAACTGCAAGTGTTGATGACCGACACGTAAGCACACCTTGGGGGTTCAAGAACCATGGAATCGCTTTGGGACCCCCAAACGGTGAGTAATAGTCCACGAAACGGGTCAGAATCGACAAAAAAGTGTGACTATTGATGACCGACACGTAAACGCACCTCGGGGTTCATCAATTGTATAAATCACTCAGGGACCCCAAAACATCGAGTAATACTCCAAGAAACAGGCTCGAATCGGCCAAGACTGACAGTGTTGTTGACAGACACAAAGCGCACCTTGGGGTTCAACAACTATGGAAATCGCTTTGGACCCCAAAACGGTGAGTAATTGTCCATGAAACGGGTCAGAATCGATAAAATTTGCAAATGTTGCTGACCGACACGTACACGCACACCGGAGTTTGTCAATCGTGGAAATCGCTCTAGGACCCCAAAACGATGAGTCATAGTGCACGAAATGGACCAGAATCGGGCAAAAACTGCGATTATTGTGACCGACTCGTAAGCACTCAGTGGGGTTCAACAACCATGGAAATTGCTTTGGGACCCCAAAAATGGTGAGTAATAGTCCACGAAACAGGTCAGGATTGACAAAAATCGCGAGTGTTGATGAGTGACATGTAAACGAGCCCCGGGTTCATCAATAGTGGAAATCACTCTGGGACTCCAAAACAGTGAGTAATGGTCCATGAAACGGGCCAAAATCGTCCAAAACTGCGAGTGTTGATGACCGACACGTAAGTGCACCTTCGTGTTCAAACACTATGGAAACTGCTCAGAATTGGCCAAAATCGTCTCTGTTGACGACATACACTTAAACGCACCCCGGGGATCATCAATCGTGGAAACCGCTCTAGGACCCCAAAACGCTGGGTAGTAGTCCATGAAACGGAGCAGAATTGGCCAAAATTTTGAGCGTTGATGACCGACACGTAAATGCACCCCGGGGTTCATCAATCGTGGAAATCACTTCGGGATCCCAAAACTAAGTAGAAACGGGGCAGAATCGGCTCAAACTACGAGTCTTGACGACCAACGCGTAAGCACACGTTGGGATTCGACAACTATGGAAATCGCTTTGGGACCCCAGAACGGTAAGTAATAATCCACGAAACGGGTCAGAATCGACACAAAATGCGACTGTTGATGACCGACACTTAAACGCAGCCCGCGGTTTATCAATCGTGGAAATCACTATGGGACCCCAAAACAGTGAGTAAGAGTACATGAAACGGGCCAGAATCAGCCAAGACTGCGAGTGTTCATGACCGACATGTAAGCGCACCATGGGGTTCAACAACTATGGAAATCGCTTCGGACCCCAAAACGGTTAGTAACAGTCCACGAAACGGGTCAGAA
This sequence comes from Triticum dicoccoides, assembly GCF_002162155.2. Classification (NCBI taxonomy): domain Eukaryota; kingdom Viridiplantae; phylum Streptophyta; class Magnoliopsida; order Poales; family Poaceae; genus Triticum; species Triticum dicoccoides. The sequence continues at coordinate 2,420,145 of NC_041389.1, forward strand.
TTAGCCAAAACTGTGAGTGTTGACGACGTACATGTAAATGCACCCCGAGGATCGTCAATCATGGGAATCCCTTTTGTACCCCAAAACGGTGAGTAATAGTCCACGAAACGGTCCAGAATCGACAAAAACCGCGAGTGTTGATGACCGGCACGTAAACGCACTCTGGGGTTCATAAATCGTGGAAATCACTCTAGGACCCCAAAACGATGAGTCATAGTGCACGAAACGGTCCAGAATCGACCAAAAATGCGAATGTCGATGACCAACATGTAAGCACATCTTGGGGGTTCAACAACCATGGAATCGCTTCAGGACCCCAAAACGGTGAGTAATAGTCCACGAAATGGGTCAGAATCGACAAAAACCGCGAGTGTTGATGACCGACACGTAAACGCACCGCGGGGTTCATCAATCGTGGAAATCACTCTGGGACCCCAAAACAGTGAGTAATAGTCCATGAAATGGGCCAGCATCATCAAAAACTGCGAGTGTTAATGACCGACACGTAAGCGCACCTTGGAGTTCAAACACTATGGAAATTGCTTCGGGACCCCAATGCAGTGAGTAATAGTCCACGAAACAGCTCAGAATTGGCCAAAACCATCTCTGTTGACGACGAACACTTAAACGTACCCCGGGATCGTCAATCGTGGAAATCGCTCTAGGACCCCCAAATGATGGGTAGTAGTCCATGAAACGGACCAGAATTGGCCAAAATTGTGAGTGTTGATGACCAACACGTAACCGCACCTTTGGGGTTCAACAACCATGGAATCGCTTTGGGACCCCCAAACGGTGAGTAATAGTCCACGAAACGGGTCAGAATCGACAAAAAGTGCGAGTGTTGATGACCGACACGTAAACGCACCCTGGGGTTCATCAATTGTATAAATCACTCAGGGACACCAAAACATCGAGTAATACTCCACGAAACGGGCTCGAATCGACCAAGACTCCCAGTGTTGTTGACAGACACGAAGTGCACCTTGGGGTTCAACAACTATGGAAATCGCTTTGGACCCCAAAACGGTGAGTAATAGTCCATGAAACGGGTCAGAATCGACAAAATTTGCGAATGTTTATGACCGACACGTACACACACACCGGGGTTTGTCAATCATGGAAATAGCTCTAGGACCCAAAAACGATGAGTCACAGTGCACGAAACGGACCACAATCAGGCAAAAACTGCGATTATTGATGACCGACACATAAGCACTCAGTGGGGTTCAACAACCATGGAAGTCGCTTTGGGACCCCCAAAATGGTTTGTAATAGTCCACGAAACAGGTTAGGATTGGCAAAACAGCGAGTGTTAATGAGTGACATGTAAACGCGCCCCGGGTTCATCAATAGTGGGAATCACTCTGGGACCCCAAAACAGTGAGTAATGGTCCATGAAATGGGCCAAAATCGTTCAAAACTGCGAGTGTTGATGACCGACACGTAAGTGCACCTTGGTGTTCATACACTATGGAAACTGCTGAGAATTGGCCAAAACCGTCTCTGTTGACGACATACACTTAAACGCACCCCGGGGATCGTCAATCGTGGAAACCTCTCTAGGACCCCAAAACGGTGGGTAGTAGTCCACGAAACGGAGCAGAATTGGCCAAAATTGTGAGCGTTGATGACCGACACACGTAAACGCACCTCGAGGCTTGTCAATCGTGGAAATCACTTCGGGATCCCAAAACTAAGTATAAACGGGCCAGAATCGGCTCAAACTGCGAGTCTTGACGACCAACGCGTAAGCACATGTTGGGATTCGACAACCATGGAAATCGCTTTGGGACCTCAGAACGGTAAGTAATAGTCCACGAAACGGGTCAGAATCGACAAAAAACGCGATTGTTGATGACCGACACTTAAACGCAGCCCGCGGTTTGTGAATTGTGGAAATCACTATGGGACCCCAAAACAGTGAGTAATAGTACATGAAACGGGCCAGAATCAGCCAAGACTGCGAGTGTTCATGACCAACACGTAAGTGCACCATGGGGTTCAAGAACTATGGAAATCGCTTCGGACCCCAAAACGGTTAGTAATAGTCCATGAAACGGGTCAGAATTAGCCAAAACGGTGAGTGTTGACGACGTACATGTAAATGCACCCCGGGAATCGTCAATCGTGGGAATCCCTTTTGTACCCCAAAACGGTCAGTAATAGTCCACAAAACGGTCCAGAATCGACAAAAACCGCAAGTGTTGATGACCGGCACGTAAACGCACTCCGGGGTTCGTAAATCATGGAAATCGCTCTAGGACCCCAAAACGATGAGTCATAGTGCACGAAACGGTCCAGAATCGACCAAAAATGCAAATGTCGATGACCGACATGTAAGCACACCTTGGGGGTTCAACAACCATGGAATCGCTTCAGGACCCCAAAACGGTGAGTAATAGTCCACGAAATGGGTCAGAATCGACAAAAACCGCGAGTGTTCATGATCGACACGTAAATGCACCGCGGGGTTCATCAATCGTGGAAATCACTCTGGGACCCCAAAACAGTGAGTAATAGTCCATGAAACGGGCCAGAATCGTCAAAAACTACGAGTGTTAATGACCAACACGTAAGCGCACCATGGAGTTCAAACACTATGGAAATCGCTTCGGGACCCCAAGACGGTGAGTAATAGTCCATGAAACAGCTCAAAATTGGCCAAGACCATCTGTGTTGATGACGAACACTTAAACGCACCCCGGGGATCGTCAATCATGGAAATCGCTCTAGGACCCCCAAATGATGGGTAGTAGTCCATGAAACGAACCAGAATTGGCCAAAATTGTGAGTGTTGATGACCGACATGTAACCGCACTCCGGGGTTCGTCAATTGTGGGAATCACTCTAGGACCCCAAAACGATGAGTCATAGTGCATGAAACGACCAGAATTGGCCAAAACTGCGAGTGTTGATGACCGATACGTAAGCACACCTTGGGGGTTCAACAACCATGGAATCACTTTGGGACCCCAAAACGGTGAGTAATAGTCCATGAAATGGGTCAGAATCGACAAAAAAGCGCGACTGTTGATGACCGACACGTAAACGCACCCCGGGGTTCATCAATTGTATAAATCACTCGGGGACTCCAAAACATCGAGTAATAGTCCACTAAACGGGCCCGAATCGGCCAAGACTGCCAGTGTTGTTGAAAGACACGAAGCGCACCTTGGGGTTCAACAACTATGGAATTCTCTTTGGACCCCAAAACGGTGAGTAATAGTGCACGAAACGGACCAGAATCGGGAAAAAACTGCGATTATTGATGACCAACACGTAAGCACTCAGTGGGGTTCGACAACCATGGAAATGGCTTTGGGACCCCAAAAACGGTTTGTAATAGTCCACGAAAAAGGTCAGGATCGACAAAAACCGCGAGTGTTGATGACTGACATGTAAACACACCCCGGGTTCATCAATAGTGGAAATCACTCCGGGACCCCAAAATAGTGAGTAATGGTCCATGAAACGGGCCAAAATCGTCCAAAACTGCGAGTGTTGATGACCGACACGTAAGCGCACCTTGGTGTTCAAACACTACGGAAACTGATCAAAATTGGCCAAAACCGTCTCTGTTGACGACATACACTTAAACGCACCCCGGGGATCGTCTATCGTGGAAACCGCTCTAGGACCCCAAAACAGTGGGTAGTAGTCCACAAAACGGACCAGAACTGGCCAAAATTGTGAGTGTTGATGACCGAGACGTAAATGCACCCCGGGGTTTGTCAATCGTGGAAATCACTTTGGGATCCCCAAACTAAGTAGAAATGGGCCAGAATCGACTTTGGGATTCGACAACCATGGAAATCGCTTTGGGACCCCAAAACGGTAAGTAATAGTCAACGAAACGGGTCAGAATCGACAAAAAACGCGACTGCTGATGACCGACACTTAAACGCAGCCCGTGGTTTGTCAATCGTGGAAATCACTACGGGACCCCAAAACAGTGAGTAATAGTACATGAAACGGGCCAGAATCAGCCAAGACTGCGAGTGTTCATTACCGACACGTAAGCGCACCATGGGGTTCAACAACTATGGAAATCGCTTCGGACCCCAAAACGGTTAGTAAAAGTCCACGAAACGGGTCAGAATTAGCCAAAACTGTGAGTGTTGATGACGTACATGTAAATTCACCCCAGGGATCATCAATCGTGGGAATCCCTTTTGTACCCCAAAACAGTGAGTAATAGTCCACGAAACGGTCCAGAATCGACAAAAACCGCGAGTGTTGATGACCGGCACGTAAACGCACTCCGGGGTTCGTAAATCGTGGAAATCGCTCTAGGACACCAAAACGACGAGTCATAGTGCATGAAACGGGCCAGAATCGGCCAAAAATGCGAATGTTGATGACCGACACATAAGCATACCTTGGGGGTTCAACAACCATGGAATCGCTCCAGGACCCCAAAACGGTGAGTAATAGTCCATGAAATGGGTCAGAATCGACAAAAAACAGTGAGTAATAGTCCATGAAACGGGCCAGAATCGTCAAAAACTGCGAGTGTTAAAGACCGACACGTAAGCGCACCTTGGAGTTCAAACACTATGGAAATCACTTCGGGACCCCAAGACGGTGAGTAATAGTCCACGAAACAGCTCAGAATTGGCCAAAACCATCTGTGTTGACGACGAACACTTAAACGCACCCCGGGGATCGTCAATCGTGGAAATCGCTCTAGGACCCCCAAATGATGGGTAGTAGTCCATGAAACGGACCAGAATTCGCCAAAATTGTGAGTGTTGATGACCGACATGTAACCGCACTCCGGGGTTCGTCAATCGTGGGAATCACTCTAGGACCCCAAAACGATGAGTCATAGTGCAGGAAACGGCCAGAATTGGCCAAAACTGCGAGTGTTGATGACCGACACATAAGCACACCTTGGGGGTTCAACAACCATGGAATCGCTTTGGGACCGCAAAACGGTGAGTAATGGTCCACGAAACGGGTCAGAATCGAAAAAAAAGCGCGATTGTTGATGACCGACACGTAAACGCACCCCGGGGTTCATCAATTGTATAAATCACTCGGGGACCCCAAAACATCGAGTAATAGTCCACTAAACGACTCGAATCGGCCAAGACTGCCAGTGTTGTTGACAGACATGAAGCGCACCTTGGGGTTCAACAACTATGGAAGTCGCTTTGGACCCCAAAACGGTGAGTAATAGTCCATGAAACGGGTCAGAATCGACAAAATTTGCGAATGTTGATGACCGACACGTACACGCACACCGGGGTTTGTCAGTCGTGGAAATCGCTCTAGGACCCCAAAACGATGAGTCATAGTGCAAGAAACGGACCAGAATCAGGCAAAAACTGCGATTATTGATGACCGACACGTAAGAACTTAGTGGGGTTCAACAACCATGGAAATCGCTTTGGGACCCCAAAAAACGGTTTGTAATAGTCCACGAAACAGGTCAGGATCGACAAAAACCGCGAGTGTTGATGACTGACATGTAAACACACCCCGGGTTCATCAATAGTGGAAATCACTCCGGGACCCCAAAACAGTGAGTAATGGTCCATGAAATGGGCCAAAATCGTCCAAAACTGCGAGTGTTGATGACCGACACGTAAGCGCACCTTGGTGTTCAAACACTATGGAAATTGCTCAAAATTGGCCAAAACCGTCTCTGTTGAGGACATACACTTAAACGCACCCCGAGGATCGTCAATCGTGGAAACCCCTCTAGGACCCCAAATTGGTGGGTAGTAGTCCACGAAACGGACCAGAACTGGCCAAAATTGTGAGCGTTGATGACCGACACGTAAACGCACCCCGGGGTTCGTCAATCGTGGAAATCACTTCGGGATCCCAAAATTAAGTAGAAACGGGCCAGAATTGGCTCAAACTGATAGGCTTGATGACCAACGCGTAAGCACACGTTGGGATTCGACAACCATGGAAATCGCTTTGGGACCCCAAAATGGTAAGTAATAGTCCACGAAACGGGTCAAAATCGACAAAAACGCGATTGTTGATGACCGACACTTAGACGCAGCCCAGGGTTTGTCAATTGTGGAAATCACTACGGGACCCCAAAACAGTGAGTAATAGTACATGAAACGGGCCAGAATCGGCCAAGACTGCGAGTGTTCATGACCGATACGTAAGCGCACCATGGGGTTCAAAAATTATGGTAATCGCTTCGGACCCCAAAACGGTGAGTAATAGTCCACGAAACGGGTCAGAATTGGCCAAAACCGTGAGTGTTGACGACGTACATGTAAATGCACCCCCGGGGATCGTCAATCGTGGAAATCCCTTTTGTACCCCAAAACAGTGAGTAATAGTCCACGAAACGGTCCAGAATCGACAAAAACCGCGAGTGTTGATGACCGGCACGTAAACGCACTCCGGGGTTCGTAAATCATGGAAATCGCTCTAGGACACCAAAACGATGAGTCATAGTGCACGAAACGGGCCAGAATCGGCCAAAAATGCGAATGTTGATGACCGACACGTAAGCATACCTTGGGGGTTCAACAACCATGGAATCGCTTCAGGACCCCAAAACGGTGAGTAATAGTCCACGAAATGGGTCAGAATCGACAAAAACCGCGAGTGTTGATGACCGACACGTAAACGCACCGTGGGGTTCATCAATCGTGGAAATCACTCTGGGACCCCAGAACAGTGAGTAATAGTCCATGAAACGGGCCAGAATTGTCAAAAACTGCGAGTGTTAATGACCGACACGTAAGCGCACCTTGGAGTTCAAACACTATGGAAATCGCTTCGGGACCCCAAGACGGTGAGTAATAGTCCACGAAACAGCTCAGAATTTGCCAAAACCATCTGTGTTGACGACGAACACTTAAACGCACCCCGGGGATCGTCAATCGTGGAAATCGCTCTAGGACCCCCAAATGATGGGTAGTAGTCCATGAAATGGACCAGAATTCACCAAAATTGTGAGTGTTGATGACCGACATGTAACCGCACTCTGGGGTTCGTCAATCGTGGGAATCACTCTAGGACCCCAAAACGATGAGTCGTAGTGCAGTTAACGGCCAGAATTGGCCAAAACTGCGAGTGTTGATGACCGACACGTAAGCACACCTTGGGGGTTCAACAACCATGGAATCTCTTTGGGACCCCAAAACGGTGAGTAATAGTCCACGAAACGGGTCAGAATCGACAAAAAAGCGCGATTGTTGATGACCGACACGTAAACGCACCCCGGGGTTCATCAATTGTATAAATCACTCAGGGACCCCAAAACATCGAGTAATAGTCCACTAAACGGGCTCGAATCGGCCAAGACTGCCAGTGTTGTTGAAAGACACGAAGCGCACCTTGGGGTTCAACAACTATGGAAATCGCTTTGGACCCCAAAGTGGTGAGTAATAGTCCATGAAACGGGTCAGAATCGACAAAATTTGCGAATGTTGATGACCGACACGTACACGCACACCGGGGTTTGTCAATCGTGGAAATCGCTCTAGGACCCCAAAACGATGAGTCATAGTGCACGAAACGGACCAGAATCGGGCAAAAACTGCGATTATTGATGACCGACACGTAAGCACTCAGTGGGGTTCAACAACCATGGAAATCGCTTTGGGACCCCAAAAAACGGTTTGTAATAGTCCACGAAACAGGTCAGGATCGACAAAAACCGCGAGTGTTGATGACTGACATGTAAACACACCCCGGGTTCATCAATAGTGGAAATCACTCCGGGACCCCAAAACAGTGAGTAATGGTCCACGAAATGGGCCAAAATCGTCCAAAACTGCGAGTGTTGATGACCGATACGTAAGCGCACCTTTGTGTTCAAGCACTATGGAAACTGCTCAAAATTGGCCAAAACCGTCTCTGTTGATGACATACACTTAAACGCACCCCGGGGATCGTCAATCGTGGAAACCGCTCTAGGACCCAAAATTGGTGGGTAGTAGTCCACGAAACGAACCAGAACTGGCCAAAATGGTGAGCGTTGATGACCGACACGTAAACGCACCCCAGGGTTCGTCAATCGTGGAAATCACTTTGGGATCCCAAAACTAAGTAGAAACGGGCCGGAATCGGCTCAAACTGATAGGCTTGATGACCAACGCGTAAGCACACGTTGGGATTCGACAACCATGGAAATCGCTTTGGGACCCCAAAATGGTAAGTAATAGTCCGCGAAACGGGTCAAAATCGACAAAAAACGCGACTGTTGATGACCGACACTTAAACGCAGCCCGGGGTTTGTCAATCATGGAAATCACTACGGGACCCCAAAACAGTGAGTAATAGTACATGAAACGGGCTAGAATCAGCCAAGACTGCGAGTGTTCATGACCGAAACGTAAGCGCACCATGGGGTTCAACAACTATGGTAATCGCTTCGGACCCCGAAACGGTGAGTTATAGTCCATGAAACGGGTCAGAATTGGCCAAAACTGTGAGTGTTGACAACATACGTGAAAATGCACCCCAGGGATCGTTAATCATGGAAATCCCTTTTATACCCCAAAACGGTGAGTAATAGTCCACGAAATGGTCCAGAATCGACAAAAACCGCGAGTGTTGATGACTGGCACGTAAACGTACTCCGGGGTTCGTAAATCGTGGAAATCACTCTAGGACACCAAAATGACGAGTCATAGTGCACGAAACAGGCCAGAATCGGCCAAAACTGCAAATGTTGATGACCGACATGTAAGCACACCTTGGGGGTTCAACAACCATGGAATCGCTTCAGGACCCCAAAATGGTGAGTAATAGTCCACGAAATGGGTCAGAATCGACAAAAACCGCGCGTGTTGATGACCGACACGTAAACACACCGAGGGGTTCATCAATCATGGAAATCACTCTGGGACCCCAAAACAGTGAGCAATAGTCCATGAAACGGGCCAGAATCGTCAAAAACTGCGAGTGTTAATGACCGACACATAAGCGCACCTTGGACTTCAAACACTATGGAAATCGCTTCGGGACCCCAAGACGGTGAGTAATAGTCCACGAAACAGCTTAGAATTGGCCAAACCCATCTATGTTGATGACGAACACTTAAACGCACCCCGGGGATTGTCAATCGTGGAAATCGCTCTAGGACCCCAAAACGATGGGTAGTAGTCCATGAAACGGACCAGAATTGGCCAAAATTGTGAGTGTTGATGACCGACACGTAACCACACTCCAGGGTTCGTCAATCGTGGGAATCGCTCTAGGACCCCAAAAGGATGAGTCATAGTGCATGAAACGGCCAGAATTGGCCAAAACTGCGAGTGTTGATGACCTACACGTAAGCACACCTTGGGGGTTCAACAACCATGGAATCGCTTTGGGACCCCAAAACGGTGTGTAATAGTCCACGAAACGGGTCAGAATCGACAATAAAGCGCGACTGTTGATGTCCGACATGTAAACGCACCCCGCGGTTCATCAATTGTATAAAGCACTCGGGGACCCCAAAACATCGAGTAATAGTCCACGAAACGGGCTCGAATCGACCAAGACTACCAGTGTTGTTGACAGACACGAAGTGCACATTGGGGTTCAACAACTATGGAAATCGCTTTGGACCCCAACACGGTGAGTAATAGTCCATGAAACGAGACATAGTCGACAAAATTTGCGAATGTTGATGACCGACACGTACACGCACACCGGGGTTTGTCAATCATGGAAATCACTCTAGGACCCCAAAACGATGAATCATAGTGCACGAAACAGACCAGAATCGGGCAAAAACTGCGATTATTGATGACCGACACGTAAGCACTCAGTGGGGTTCAACAACCATGGAAATCGCTTTGGGACCCCAAAAACGGTTTGTAATAGTCCACGAAATAGGTCAGGATCGACAAAAACCGCGAGTGTTGTTGACTGACATGTAAACACACCCCGGGTTCATCAATAGTGGAAATCACTCCGGGACCCCAAAACAGTGAGTAATGGTCCATGAAACGGGCCAAAATCGTCCAAAACTGCAGTGTGTTGATGACCGACACGTAAGCGCACCTTGGTGTTCAAACACTACGGAAACTGCTCAGAATTGGCCAAAACCGTGTCTGTTGACGACATACACTTAAACGCACCCCAGGGATCGTCAATCATGGAACGAACCCCTTGGACCCAAAATTGGTGGGTAGTAGTCCACGAAACGAACCAGAACTGGCCAAATTTGTGAACGTTGATGACCGACACGTAAACGCACCCCAGGGTTCGTCAATCGTGGATGTCACTTATGTATCCCAAAACTAAGTAGAAACGGGCCGGAATCGGCTCAAACTGCGAGTCTTGAAGACCAACGCGTAAGCACACTTTGGGATTCGACAACCATGGAAATCGCTTTGGGACCCCAAAACGGTAAGTAATAGTCCACGAAACGGGTCAAAATCGACAAAAAATGCGACTGTTGATGACCGACACTTAAATGCAGCCCTTGGTTTGTCAATCGCGGAAATCACTATGGGACCCCAAAACAGTGAGTAATAGTACATGAAACGGGTCAGAGTTGGCCAAAACTGTGAGTGTTGACGACGTACATGTAAATGCACACCGGGGATCGTCAATCGTGGAAATCCCTTTTGTACCCCAAAACGGTGAGTAATAGTCCACGAAACGGTCCAGAATCAACAAAAACCGTGAGTGTTGATGACCGGCACGTAAACGCACTCCGGGGTTCGTAAATCGTGGAAATCGCTCTAGGACCCCAAAAGGATGAGTCATAGTGCACGTAAGCGCACCATGGGATTCAACAACTATGGTAATTGCTTCGGACCCCGAAACAGTAAGTTATAGTCCACGAGACGGGTCAGAATTGGCCAAAACTGTGAGTGTTGATGACGTACGTGTAAATGCACCCCGGGGTTCGTCAATCGTGGAAATCCCTTTTATACCCCAAAACGGTGAGTAATAGTCCACGAAACGGTCCAGAATCGACAAAAACCCCGAGTGTTGATGACCGGCACGTAAACGTACTCCGGGGTTCGTAAATCGTGGAAATCGCTCTAGGACCCCAAAACGATGAGTCATAGTGCACGAAACGGACCAGAATCGGGCAAAAACTGCGATTATTGATGACCGACACGTAAGCACTCAGTGGGGTTCAACAACCATGGAAATCGCTTTGGGACCCCAAAAAACGGTTTGTAATAGTCCACGAAACAGGTCAGGATCGACAAAAACCGCGAGTGTTGATGACTGACATGTAAACACACCCCGGGTTCATCAATAGTGGAAATCACTCCGGGACCCCAAAACAGTGAGTAATGGTCCATGAAATGGGCCAAAATCGTCCAAAACTGCGAGTGTTGATGACCGATACGTAAGCGCACCTTGGTGTTCAAACACTATGGAAACTCCTCAAAATTGGCCAAAACAGTCTCTGTTGACGACATACACTTAAACGCACCCCGGGGATCGTCAATCGTGGAAACCGCTCTAGGACCCAAAATTGGTGGGTAGTAGTCCACGAAACGAACCAGAACTGGCCAAAATAGTGAGCGTTGATGACCGACACGTAAACGCACCCCAGGGTTCGCCAATCGTGGAACTCACTTCGGGATCCCAAAACTAAGTAGAAACGGGGCGAAATCGGCTCAAACTGATAGGCTTGATGACCAACGCGTAAGCACACGTTGGGATTCGACAACCATGGAAATCGCTTTGGGACCCCAAAATGGTAAGTAATAGTCCGCGAAACGGGTCAAAATAGACAAAAAACGCGACTGTTGATGATCGACACTTAAACGCAGCCCGGGGTTTGTAAATCGTGGAAATCACTACGGGACCCCAAAACTGTGAGTAATAGTACATGAAACGGGCCAGAATCGGCCAAGACTGCGAGTGTTCATGACCGAAACGTAAGCGCACCATGGGGTTCAACAACTATGGTAATTGCTTCGGACCCCGAAACGGTTAGTTATAGTCCACGAGACGGGTCAGAATTGGCCAAAACTGTGAGTGTTGATGACGTACGTGTAAATGCACCCCGGGGATCGTCAATCGTGGAAATCCCTTTTATACCCCAAAACGGTGAGTAATAGTCCATGAAACGGTCCAGAATCAACAAAAACCGTGAGTGTTGATGACCGGCACGTAAACGCACTTCGGGGTTCGTAAATCGTGGAAATCGCTCTAGGACCCCAAAAGGATGAGTCATAGTGCACGAAACCGGCCAGAATCGGCCAAAACTGCGAATGTTGATGACGGACACGTAAGCACACCTTGGGGGTTCAACAACCATGGAATCGCTTCAGGACCCCAAAATGGTGAGTAATAGTCCACGAAATGGGTCAGAATCGACAAAAACCGCGAGTGTTGATGATCGACACGTAAACGCACCGAGGGGTTCATCAATCGTGGAAATCACTCTGGGACCCCAAAACAGTGAGCAATAGTCCATGAAACGGGCCAGAATCGTGGGAATCGGCCAAAACTACGAATGTT
>NC_041389.1:2432569-2437037 GCF_002162155.2 Triticum dicoccoides
GTTCAACAACCATGGAATCGCTTCAGGACCCCAAAACGGTGAGTAATAGTCCACGAAATGGGTCAGAATCGACAAAAACCGCGAGTGTTGATGACCGACACGTAAACGCACCGTGGGGTTCATCAATCGTGGAAATCACTCTGGGACCCCAGAACAGTGAGTAATAGTCCATGAAACGGGCCAGAATCTACAAAAACTGCGAGTGTTAATGACCGACACGTAAGCGCACCTTGGAGTTCAAACACTATGGAAATCGCTTCGGGACCCCAAGACGGTGAGTAATAGTCCACGAAACAGCTCAGAATTAGCCAAAACCATCTGTGTTGATGACGAACACTTAAACGCATCCCGGGGATCGTCAATCATGGAAATCACTCTAGGACCCCAAAATGATGGGTACTAGTCCATGAAACGGACCAGAATTGGCCAAAATTGTGAGTGTTGATGACCGATACGTAACCGCACTCCGGGGTTCGTCAATCGTGGGAATCGCTCTAGGACCCCAAAACGATGAGTCATAGTGCACGAAACGGCCAGAATTGGCCAAAACTGCGAGTGTTGATGACCGACATGTAAGCACACTTTGGGGGTTCAACAACCATGGAATCGCTTTGGGACCCCAAAACGGTGAATAATAGTCCACGAAACGGGTCAGAATCGGCAAAAAAGCGCAACTGTTGATGACCGACACGTAAACGCACCCCGGGGTTCATCAATTGTATAAATCACTCGGGGACCCCAAAACATCGAGTAATAGTCCACTAAACGGGCTCGAATCGGCCAAGACTGCCAGTGTTGTTGAAAGACACGAAGCGCACCTTGGAGTTCAACAACTATGGAAATCGCTTTGGACCCCAAAACAGTGAGTAATAGTCCATGAAACGGGTCAGAATCGACAAAATTTGCAAATGTTGATGACCGACTCGTACACGCACACCGGGGTTTGTCAATCGTGGAAACCGCTCTAGGACCCCAAAACGATGAGTCATAGTGCACGAAACGGACCAGAATCGGGCAAAAACTGCAATTGTTGATGACTGACACGTAAGCACTCAGTGAGGTTCAACAACCATGGAAATCGCTTTGGGACCCCAAAAACGGTTTGTAATAGTCCACGAAACAGGTCAGGATCGACAAAAACCGCGAGTGTTGATGACTAACATGTAAACACACCCCGGGTTCATCAATAGTGGAAATCACTCCGGGACCCCAAAACAGTGAGTGTTGATGACCGATACGTAAGCGCACCTTGGTGTTCAAACACTATGGAAACTAGTCAAAATTGGCCAAAACCGTCTCTGTTGACGACATACACTTAAACGCACCCCGGGGATCGTCAATCGTGGAAACCGCTCTAGGACCCAAAATTGGTGGGTAGTAGTCCACGAAACGAACCAGAACTGGCCAAAATAGTGAGCGTTGATGACCGACACGTAAACGCACCCCAGGGTTCGTCAATCGTGGAAATCACTTCGGGATCCCAAACCTAAGTAGAAACGGGGCGGAATCGGCTCAAACTGATAGGCTTGATGACCAACGCGTAAGCACACGTTGGGATTCGACAACCATGGAAATTGCTTTGGGACCCCAAAATGGTAAGTAATAGTCCGCGAAACGGGTCAAAATAGACAAAAAACGCAACTCTTGATGACCGACACTTAAACGCAGCCCGGGGTTTGTAAATTGTGGAAATCACTACGGGACCCCAAAACAGTGAGTAATAGTACATGAAACGGGCCAGAATCGGCCAAGACTGCGAGTGTTCATGACCGAAACGTAAGCGCACCATGGGGTTCAACAACTATGGTAATTGCTTCGGACCCCGAAACGGTTAGTTATAGTCCACGAGACGGGTCAGAATTGGCCAAAACTGTGAGTGTTGATGATGTACGTGTAAATGCACCCCAGGGATCGTCAATCGTGGAAATCCCTTTTATACCCCAAAACGGTGAGTAATAGTCCACGAAACGGTCCAGAATCGACAAAAACCCAGTGTTGATGACCGGCACGTAAACGTACTCCGGGGTTCGTAAATCGTGGAAATCGTAAAAGGACCCCAAAACGACGAGTCATAGTGCACGAAACGGGCCAGAATCGGCCAAAACTGCGAATGTTGATGACCGACATGTAAGCACACCTTGGGGGTTCAACAAGCATGGAATCGCTTCAGGACCCCAAAATGGTGAGTAATAGTCCACGAAATGGGTCAGAATCGACAAAAACCGCGAGTGTTGATGACCGACACGTAAACGCACCGAGGGGTTCATCAACCGTGGAAATCACTCTGGGACCCCAAAACAGTGAGCAATAGTCCATGAAACGGGCCAGAATTGTCAAGAACTGCGAGTGTTAATGACCGACACGTAAGCGCACGTTGGAGTTCAAACACTGTGGAAATCGCTTTGGGACCCCAAGACGGTGAGTAATAGTCCACGAAACAGCTCAGAATTGGCCAAACCCATCTATGTTGATGACGAACACTTAAACGCACCCCGGGGATTGTCAATCGTGGAAATCGCTCTAGGACCCCAAAACGATGGGTAGTAGTCCATGAAACGGACCAGAATTGGCCAAAATTGTGAGTGTTGATGACCGACACGTAACCGCACTCCAGGGTTCGTCAATCGTGGGAATCGCTCTAGGACCCCAAAACGATGAGTCATAGTGCACGAAACGGCCAGAATTGGCCAAAACTGCGAGTGTTGATGACCGACACGTAAGCACACCTTGGGGGTTCAACAACCATGGAATCGCTTTGGGACTCCAAAACGGTGTGTAATAGTCCACGAAACGGGTCAGAATCGATAATAAAGCGCGACTGTTGATGTCCGACAAGTAAACGCACCCCGGGGATCATCAATTGTATAAATCACTCGGGGACCCCAAAACATCGAGTAATAGTCCATGAAACGGGCTCGAATCGGCCAAGACTGCCAGTGCTGATGACCGATACCTAAGCGCACCTTGGGGTTCAAACACTATGGAAACTGCTCAGAATTTGCCAAAACCGTCTCTATTGACGACATACACTTAAACGCACCCCGGGGATCGTCAATCATGGAAACCGCTCTAGGATCCAAAATTGGTGGGTAGTAGTCCACGAAACGAACCAGAAGTGGCCAAAATTGTGAGCGTTGATGACCGACACACGTAAACGCACCCCGGGGCTTGTCAATCGTGGAAATCACTTCGGGATCCCAAAACTAAGCAGAAACGGGCCGGAATCGGCTCAAACTGCGAGTCTTCACGACCAACGCGTAAGCACACTTTGGGATTCGACAACCATGGCAATCGCTTTGGGACCCCAAAACGGTAAGTAATAGTCCACGAAACGGGTCAAAATCGACAAAAAACGCGACTGTTGATGACCGACACTTAAACGCAGCCCGGGGTTTGTCAATCGTGGAAATCACTATGGGACTCCAAACAGTGAGTAATAGTACATGAAACGGGCCAAAATCGGCCAAGACTGCGAGTGTTCATGACCGACACGTAAGCGCACGTTGGAGTTCAAACACTGTGGAAATCGCTTTGGGACCCCAAGACGGTGAGTAATAGTCCACGAAACAGCTCAGAATTGGCCAAACCCATCTATGTTGATGACGAACACTTAAACGCACCCCGGGGATTGTCAATCGTGGAAATCGCTCTAGGACCCCAAAACGATGGGTAGTAGTCCATGAAACGGACCAGAATTGGCCAAAGTTGTGAGTGTTGATGACCGACACGTAACCGCACTCCAGGGTTCGTCAATCGTGGGAATCGCTCTAGGACCCCAAAACGATGAGTCATAGTGCACGAAACGGCCAGAATTGGCCAAAACTGCGAGTGTTGATGACCGACACGTAAGCACACCTTGGGGGTTCAACAACCATGGAATCGCTTTGGGACTCCAAAACGGTGTGTAATAGTCCACGAAACGGGTCAGAATCGATAATAAAGCGCGACTGTTGATGTCCGACAAGTAAACGCACCCCGGGGTTCATCAATTGTATAAATCACTCGGGGACCCCAAAACATCGAGTAATAGTCCATGAAACGGGCTCGAATCGGCCAAGACTGCCAGTGCTGATGACCGATACCTAAGCGCACCTTGGGGTTCAAACACTATGGAAACTGCTCAGAATTTGCCAAAACCGTCTCTATTGACGACATACACTTAAACGCACCCCGGGGATCGTCAATCATGGAAACCGCTCTAGGATCCAAAATTGGTGGGTAGTAGTCCACGAAACGAACCAGAAGTGGCCAAAATTGTGAGCGTTGATGACCGACACACGTAAACGCACCCCGGGGCTTGTCAATCGTGGAAATCACTTCGGGATCCCAAAACTAAGCAGAAACGGGCCGGAATCGGCTCAAACTGCGAGTCTTCACGACCAACGCGTAAGCACACTTTGGGATTCGACAACCATGGCAATCGCTTTGGGACCCCAAAACGGTAAGTAATAGTCCACGAAACGGGTCA
>NC_041389.1:2437047-2453232 GCF_002162155.2 Triticum dicoccoides
ATGACCGACACGTAAGCGCACGTTGGAGTTCAAACACTGTGGAAATCGCTTTGGGACCCCAAGACGGTGAGTAATAGTCCACGAAACAGCTCAGAATTGGCCAAACCCATCTATGTTGATGACGAACACTTAAACGCACCCCGGGGATTGTCAATCGTGGAAATCGCTCTAGGACCCCAAAACGATGGGTAGTAGTCCATGAAACGGACCAGAATTGGCCAAAGTTGTGAGTGTTGATGACCGACACGTAACCGCACTCCAGGGTTCGTCAATCGTGGGAATCGCTCTAGGACCCCAAAACGATGAGTCATAGTGCACGAAACGGCCAGAATTGGCCAAAACTGCGAGTGTTGATGACCGACACGTAAGCACACCTTGGGGGTTCAACAACCATGGAATCGCTTTGGGACCCCAAAACGGTGTGTAATAGTCCACGAAACGGGTCAGAATCGATAATAAAGCGCGACTGTTGATATCCGACAAGTAAACGCACCCCGGGGTTCATCAATTGTATAAATCACTCGGGGACCCCAAAACATCGAGTAATAGTCCATGAAACGGGCTCGAATCGGCCAAGACTGCCAGTGCTGATGACCGATACCTAAGCGCACCTTGGGGTTCAAACACTATGGAAACTGCTCAGAATTTGCCAAAACCGTCTCTATTGACGACATACACTTAAACGCACCCCGGGGATCGTCAATCATGGAAACCGCTCTAGGATCCAAAATTGGTGGGTAGTAGTCCACGAAACGAACCAGAAGTGGCCAAAATTGTGAGCGTTGATGACCGACACACGTAAACGCACCCCGGGGCTTGTCAATCGTGGAAATCACTTCGGGATCCCAAAACTAAGCAGAAACGGGCTGGAATCGGCTCAAACTGCGAGTCTTCACGACCAACGCGTAAGCACACTTTGGGATTCGACAACCATGGAAATCGCTTTGGGACCCCAAAACGGTAAGTAATAGTCCACGAAACGGGTCAAAATCGACAAAAAACGCGACTGTTGATGACCGACACTTAAACGCAGCCCGGGGTTTGTCAATCATGGAAATCACTACGGGACTCCAAACAGTGAGTAATAGTACATGAAACGGGCCAAAATCGGCCAAGACTGCGAGTGTTCATGACCGACACGTAAGCGCACCATGGGGTTCAACAACTATGGAAATCGCTTCGGACCCCAAACAATGAGTAATAGTCCACGAAACGGGTTAGAATTGGCCAAAACCGTGAGTGTTGACGACATACAAGTAAATGCACCCCGGGGATCGTCAATCGAGGAAATCCCTTTTGTACCCCAAAACGGTGAGTAATAGTCCACGAAATGGGTCAGAATCGACAAAAACCGCGAGTGTTGATGACCGACACGTAAACGCACCGAGGGGTTCATCAACCGTGGAAATCACTCTGGGACCCCAAAACAGTGAGCAATAGTCCATGAAACGGGCCAGAATTGTCAAGAACTGCGAGTGTTAATGACCGACACGTAAGCGCACGTTGGAGTTCAAACACTGTGGAAATCGCTTTGGGACCCCAAGACGGTGAGTAATAGTCCACGAAATAGCTCAGAATTGGCCAAACCCATCTATGTTGATGACGAACACTTAAACGCACCCCGGGGATTGTCAATCGTGGAAATCGCTCTAGGACCCCAAAACAATGGGTAGTAGTCCATGAAACGGACCAGAATTGGCCAAAATTGTGAGTGTTGATGACCGACACGTAACCGCACTCCAGGGTTCGTCAATCGTGGGAATCGCTCTAGGACCCCAAAACGATGAGTCATAGTGCACGAAACGGCCAGAATTGGCCAAAACTGCGAGTGTTGATGACCGACACGTAAGCACACCTTGGGGGTTCAACAACCATGGAATCGCTTTGGGACCCCAAAACGGTGTGTAATAGGCCACGAAACGGGTCAGAATCGATAATAAAGCGCGACTGTTGATGTCTGACAAGTAAACGCACCCCGGGGTTCATCAATTGTATAAATCACTCGGGGACCCCAAAACATCGAGTAATAGTCCATGAAACGGGCTCGAATCGGCCAAGACTGCCAGTGTTGATGACCGATACGTAAGCGCACCTTGGTGTTCAAACACTATGGAAACTACTCAAAATTGGCCAAAACCGTCTCTGTTGACGACATACACTTAAACGCACCCCGGTGATCGTCAATCATGGAAACCGCTCTAGGACCCAAAATTGGTGGGTTGTAGTCCACGAAACGAACCAGAACTGATCAAAATTGTGAGCGTTGATGACCGACACGTAAACGCACCCCAGGGTTCGTCAATCATGGAAATCACTTCGGGATCCAAAAACTAAGTAGAAACGGGCCGGAATCGGCTCAAACTGATAGGCTTGATGACCAACGCGAAAGCACACGTTGGGATTCGACAACCATGGAAATCGCTTTGGGACCCCGAAATGGTAAGTAATAGTCCGCGAAACGGGTCAAAATCGACAAAAAACGCGACTGTTGATGACCGACACTTAAACGCAGCCCGGGGTTTGTCAATCGTGGAAATCACTACGGGACCCCAAAATAGTGAGTAATAGTACATGAAACGGGCCAGAATCGGCCAAGACTGCGAGTGTTCATGACCGACACGTAAGCGCACCATGGGGTTCAACAACTATGGAAATCGCTTCGGACCCCAAAACGGTGAGTAATAGTCCACGAAACGGGTTAGAATTGGCCAAAACCGTGAGTGTTGACGACATACATGTAAATGCACCCCGGGGATCGTCAATCGAGGAAATCCCTTTTGTACCCCAAAATGGTGAGTAATAGTCCACGAAACGGTCTTGAATCGAAAAAAACCGTGAGTGTTGATGACTGGCATGTAAAAGCACTCAGGGGTTAGTAAATCGTGGAAATCGCTCTAGGACCCCAAAACGATGAGTCATAGTGCACGAAACGGGCTAGAATCGGCCAAAACTACGAATGTTGATGACCGACACGTAAAGACACCTTGGGGGTTCAACAACCATGGAATCGCTTCAGGACCCCAAAACGGTGAGTAATAGTCCACGAAATGGGTCAGAATCGACAAAAACCGCGAGTGTTGATGACCAACACGTAAACGCACTACGGGGTTTATCAATCGTGGAAATCACTCTGGGACCCCAAAACAGTGAGTAATAGTCCGTGAAACGGGCCAGAATCGTCAAAAACTACGAGTGTTAATATCCGACACGTAAGCGCACCTTGGAGTTCAAACAGCGTGGAAATCTCTTCGGGACCCCAAGACGGTGAGCAATAGTCCACGAAACAGCTCAGAATTGGCCAAAACCATCTGTGTTGATGACGAACACTTAAACGCACCCCGGGAATCGTCAATCATGGAAATCGCTCTAGGACCCCAAAACGATGGGTAATAGTCCATGAAACGGACCAGAATTGGCCAAAATTGTGAGTGTTGATGACCGACACGTAACCGCACTCTGGGGTTCGTCAATCGTGGGAATCGCTCTAGGACCCCAAAACGATGAGTCATAGTGCACGAAACGTCCAGAATTGGCCAAAACTTCGAGTGTTGATGACCGACATGTAAGCACACTTTGGGGGTTCAACAACCATGGAATCGCTTTGGGACCCCAAAACGGTGAATAATAGTCCACGAAACGGGTCGGAATCGGCAAAAAAGCGCAACTGTTGATGACCGACACATAAACGCACCCCGGGGTTCGTCAATTGTATAAATCACTCGGGGACCCCAAAACATCGAGTAATAGTCCACTAAACGGGCTCGAATCGGCCAAGACTGCCAGTGTTGTTGAAAGACACGAAGTGCACCTGGGGGTTCAACAACTATGGAAATCGCTTTGGACCCCAAAACGGTGAGTAATAGTCCATGAAACGGGTCAGAATCGACAAAATTTGCGAATGTTGATGACCGACACGTACACGCACACCGGGGTTTGTCAATCGTGAAAATCGCTCTAGGACCCCAAAATGATGAGTCATAGTGCACAAAACGGACCAGAATCAGGCAAAAACTGCGATTATTGATGACCGACACGTAAGCACTCAGTGGGGTTCAACAACCATGGAAATCGCTTTGGGACCCCAAAAACGGTTTGTAATCGTCCACGAAACAGGTCAGGATCGACAAAAACCGCGAGTGTTGATGACTGACATGTAAACACACCTCGGGTTCATCAATAGTGGAAATCACTCCGGGACCCCAAAACAGTGAGTAATGGTCCATGAAATGGGCCAAAATCATCCAAAACTGCAAGTGTTGATGACCGATACGTAAGCGCACCTTGGTGTTCAAACACTATGGAAACTACTCAAAATTGGCCAAAACCGTCTCTGTTGACGACATACACTTAAACGCACCCCGGGGATCGTCAATCGTGGAAACCGCTCTAGGACCCAAAATTGGTGGGTTGTAGTCCACGAAACGAACCAGAACTGGCCAAAATTGTGAGCGTTGATGACCGACACGTAAACGCACCCCAGGGTTCGTCAATCGTGGAAATCACTTTGGGATCCCAAAACTAAGTAGAAACGGGCCGGAATCGCCTCAAACTGATAGGCTTGATGACCAACGCGAAAGCACACGTTGGGATTCGACAACCATGGAAATCGCTTTGGGACCCCGAAATGGTAAGTAATAGTCCGCGAAACGGGTCAAAATCGACAAAAAACGCGACTGTTGATGACCGACACTTAAACGCTTGTGAGCGCACCATGGGGTTCAACAACTATGGAAATCGCTTCGGACCCCAAAACGGTGAGTAATAGTCCATGAAACGGGTTAGAATTGGCCAAAACCGTGAGTGTTGACGACATACATGTAAATGCACCCCGGGGATCGTCAATCGACGAAATCCCTTTTGTACCCCAAAACGGTGAGTAATAGTCCACGAAACGGTCTTGAATCGTAAAAAACCGTGAGTGTTGATGACCGGCATGTAAACGCACTCAGGGGTTAGTAAATCGTGGAAATCGCTCTAGGACCCCAAAACGATGAGTCATAGTGCACGAAACGGGCCAGAATCGGCCAAAACTACGAATGTTGATGACCGACACGTAAAGACACCTTGGGGGTTCAACAACCATGGAATCGCTTCAGGACCCCAAAACGGTGAGTAATAGTCCACGAAATGGGTCAGAATCGACAAAAACCGCGAGTGTTGATGACCAACACGTAAACGCACTACGGGGTTTATCAATCGTGGAAATCACTCTGGGACCCCAAAACAGTGAGTAATAGTCCATGAAACAGGCCAGAATCGTCAAAAACTGCGAGTGTTAATATCCGACACGTAAGCGCACCATGGAGTTCAAACAGCGTGGAAATCTCTTCGGGACCCCAAGACGGTGAGTAATAGTCCATGAAACAGCTCAGAATTGGCCAAAACCATCTGTGTTGATGACGAACACTTAAACGCACCCCGGGGATCGTCAATCATGGAAATCGCTCTAGGACCCCAAAACGATGGGTAGTAGTCCATGAAACGGACCAGAATTGGCCAAAATTGTGAGTGTTGATGACCGACACGTAACCGCACTCCGGGGTTCGTCAATCGTGGGAATCGCTCTAGGACCCCAAAACGATGAGTCATAGTGCACGAAACGGCCAGAATTGGCCAAAACTTCGAGTGTTGATGACCGACATGTAAGCACACTTTGGGGGTTCAACAACCATGGAATCGCTTTGGGACCCCAAAACGGTGAATAATAGTCCACGAAACGGGTCGGAATCGGCAAAAAAGCGCAACTCTTGATGACCGACACGTAAACGCACCTCGGGGTTCATCAATTGTATAAATAACTTGGGGACCCCAAAACATCGAGTAATAGTCCACGAAACGGGCTCGAATCGGCCAAGACTGCCAGTGTTGTTGACAGACACGAAGCACACCTTGGGGTTCAACAACTATGGAAATCGCTTTGGACCCCAAAACGGTGAGTAATAGTCCATGAAACGGGTCAGAATCGACAATATTTGCGAATGTTGATGACCGACACGTACACGCACACCGGGGTTTGTCAATCGTGGAAATCCCTCTAGGACCCGAAAACGATGAGTCATAGTGCACGAAACGGACCAGAATCGGGCAACAACTGTGATTATTGATGACCGACACGTAAGCACTCAGTGGGGTTCAACAACCATGGGAATCGCTTTGGGACCCCAAAAACGGCGAGTAATAGTTCACGAAACAGGTCAGCATCGACAAAAACCACGAGTGTTGATGACTGACATGTAAACGCGCCCCGGGTTCATCAATAGTGGAAATCACTCCGGGACCCCAAAACAGTGAGTAATGGTCCATGAAATGGGCCAAAATCGTCCAAAACTGCGAGTGTTGATGACCGATACGTAAGCGCACCTTGGTGTTCAAACACTATGGAAACTACTCAAAATTGGCCAAAACCGTCTCTGTTGATGACATACACTTAAACGCACCCCGGGGATCGTCAATCGTGGAAACCGCTCTAGGACCCAAAATTGGTGGGTTGTAGTCCACGAAACGAACCAGAACTGGCCAAAATTGTGAGCGTTGATGACTGACACGTAAACGCACCCCAGGGTTCGTCAATCGTGGAAATCACTTCGGGATCCCAAAACTAAGTAGAAACGGGCCGGAATCGGCTCAAACTGATAGGCTTGATGACCAACGCGAAAGCACACGTTGGGATTCGACAACCATGGAAATCGCTTTGGGACCCCGAAATGGTAAGTAATAGTCCGCGAAACGGGTCAAAATCGACAAAAAACGCGACTATTGATGACCGACACTTAAACGCAGCCCGGGGTTTGTCAATCGTGGAAATCACTACTGGACCCCAAAATAGTGAGTAATAGTACATGAAACGGGCCAGAATCGGCCAAGACTGCGAGTGTTCATGACCAACACGTAAGCGCACCATGCGGTTCAACAACTATGGAAATCGCTTCGGACCCCAAAACGGTGAGTAATAGTCCACGAAACGGGTTAGAATTGGCCAAAACCGTGAGTGTTGACGACATACATGTAAATGCACCCCGGGGATCGTCAATCGAGGAAATCCCCTTTGTACCCCAAAACGGTGAGTAATAGTCCACGAAACGGTCTTGAATCGAAAAAGACCGTGAGTGTTGATGACTGGCATGTAAACAACCTCAGGGGTTAGTAAATCGTGGAAATCGCTCTAGGACCCCAAAACGATGAGTCATAGTGCACGAAACGGGCCAGAATCGGCCAAAACTACGAATGTTGATGACCGACACGTAAAGACACCTTGGGGGTTCAACAACCATGGAATCGCTTCAGGACCCCAAAACGGTGAGTAATAGTCCACGAAATGGGTCAGAATCGACAAAAACCGCGAGTGTTGATGACCAACACGTAAACGCACTACGGGGTTTATCAATCGTGGAAATCACTCTGGGACCCCAAAATAGTGAGTAATAGTCCATGAAATGGGCCAGAATCGTCAAAAACTGCGAGTGTTAATATCCGACACGTAAGCGCACCTTGGAGTTCAAACAGCGTGGAAATCTCTTCGGGACCCCAAGACGGTGAGTAATAGTCCACGAAACAGCTCAGAATTGGCCAAAACCATCTGTGTTGATGACGAACACTTAAACGCACCCCGGGGATCGTCAATCGTGGAAATCGCTCTAGGACACCAAAACGATGGGTAGTAGTCCATGAAACGGACCAGAACTGGCCAAAATTGTGAGTGTTGATGACCGACACGTAACCGCACTCCGGGGTTCGTCAATCATGGGAATCGCTCTAGGACCCCAAAACGATGAGTCATAGTGCACGAAACGGCCAGAATTGGCCAAAACTTCGAGTGTTGATGACCGACATGTAAGCACACTTTGGGGGTTCAACAACCATGGAATCGCTTTGGGACCCCAAAACGGTGAATAATAGTCCACGAAACGGGTCGGAATCGACAAAAAAGCGCAACTGTTGACGACCGACACATAAACGCACCCGGGGTTCGTCAATTGTATAAATCACTCGAGGACCCCAAAACATCGAGTAATAGTCCACTAAACGGGCTCGTCGGCCAAGACTGCCAGTGTTGTTGAAAGACACGAAGCGCACCTGGGGGTTCAACAACTATGGAAATCGCTTTGGACCCCAAAACGGTGAGTAATAGTCCATGAAACGGGTCAGAATCGACAAAATTTGCGAATGTTGATGACCGACACGTACACGCACACCGGGGTTTGTCAATCGTGAAAATCGCTCTAGGACCCCAAAATGATGAGTCATAGTGCACGAAACGGACCAGAATCAGGCAAAAACTGCGATTATTGATGACCGACATGTAAGCACTCAGTGGGGTTCAACAACCATGGAAATCGCTTTGGGACCCCAAAAAACGGTTTGTAATAGTCCACGAAACAGGTCAGGATCGACAAAAACCGCGAGTGTTGATGACTGACATGTAAACACACCCCGGGTTCATCAATAGAGGAAATCACTCCGGGACCCCAAAACAGTGAGTAATGGTCCATGAAATGGGCCAAAATCGTCCAAAACTGCGAGTGTTGATGACCGATACGTAAGCGCACCTTGGTGTTCAAACACTATGGAAACTACTCAAAATTGGCCAAAACCGTCTCTGTTGACGACATACACTTAAACGCACCCCGGGGATCGTCAATCGTGGAAACCGCTCTAGGACCCAAAATTGGTGGGTAGTAGTCCACGAAACGAACCAGAACTGGCCAAAATTGTGAGCGTTGATGACCGACACGTAAACGCACCCCAGGGTTCGTCAATCGTGGAAATCACTTCGGGATCCCAAAACTAAGTAGAAACGGGCCAGAATCGGCTCAAACTGATAGGCTTGATGACCAACGCGAAAGCACACGTTGGGATTCGACAACCATGGAAATCGCTTTGGGACCCCGAAATGGTAAGTAATAGTCCGCGAAACGGGTCAAAATCGACAAAAAACACGACTGTTGATGACCAACACTTAAACGCAGCCCGGGGTTTGTCAATCGTGGAAATCACTACGGGACCCCAAAATAGTGAGTAATAGTACATGAAACGGGCCAGAATCGGCCAAGACTGCGAGTGTTCATGACCGACACGTAAGCGCACCATGGGGTTCAACAACTATGGAAATCGCTTCGGACCCCAAAACGGTGAGTAATAGTCCACGAAACGGGTTAGAATTGGCCAAAACCGTGAGTGTTGACGACATACATGTAAATGCACCCCGGGGATCGTCAATCGACGAAATCCCTTTTGTACCCCAAAACGGTGAGTAATAGTCCACGAAACGGTCTTGAATCGAAAAAAACCGTGAGTGTTGATGACCGGCATGTAAACGCACTCAGGGGTTAGTAAATCGTGGAAATCGCTCTAGGACCCCAAAATGATGAGTCATAGTGCACGAAACGGGCCAGAATCGGCCAAAACTACGAATGTTGATGACCGACACGTAAAGACACCATGGGGGTTCAACAACCATGGAATCGCTTCAGGACCCCAAAACGGTGAGTAATAGTCCACGAAATGGGTCAGAATCGACAAAAACCGCGAGTGTTGATGACCAACACGTAAACGCACTACGGGGTTTATCAATCGTGGAAATCACTCTGGGACCCCAAAATAGTGAGTAATAGTCCATGAAACGGGCCAGAATCGTCAAAAACTGCGAGTGTTAATATCCGACACGTAAGCGCACCTTGGAGTTCAAACAGCGTGGAAATCTCTTCGGGACCCCAAGACGGTGAGTAATAGTCCACGAAACAGCTCAGAATTGGCCAAAACCATCTGTGTTGATGACGAACACTTAAACGCACCCCGGGGATCGTCAATCGTGGAAATCGCTCTAGGACCCCAAAACGATGGGTAGTAGTCCATGAAACGGACCAGAACTGGCCAAAATTGTGAGTGTTGATGACCGACACGTAACCGCACTCCGGGGTTCGTCAATCATGGGAATCGCTCTAGGACCCCAAAACGATGAGTCATAGTGCACGAAACGGCCAGAATTGGCCAAAACTTCGAGTGTTGATGACCGACATGTAAGCACACTTTGGGGGTTCAACAACCATGGAATCGCTTTGGGACCCCAAAACGGTGAATAATAGTCCACGAAACGGGTCGGAATCGGCAAAAAAGCGCAACTGTTGACGACCGACACATAAACGCACCCCGGGGTTCGTCAATTGTATAAATCACTCGAGGACCCCAAAACATCGAGTAATAGTCCACTAAACGGGCTCGTCGGCCAAGACTGCCAGTGTTGTTGAAAGACACGAAGCGCACCTGGGGGTTCAACAACTATGGAAATCGCTTTGGACCCCAAAACGGTGAGTAATAGTCCATGAAACGGGTCAGAATCGACAAAATTTGCGAATGTTGATGACCGACACGTACACGCACACCGGGGTTTGTCAATCGTGGAAATCGCTCTAGGACCCCAAAATGATGAGTCATAGTGCACGAAACGGACCAGAATCAGGCAAAAACTGCGATTATTGATGACCGACATGTAAGCACTCAGTGGGGTTCAACAACCATGGAAATCGCTTTGGGACCCCAAAAAACGGTTTGTAATAGTCCACGAAACAGGTCAGGATCGACAAAAACCGCGAGTGTTGATGACTGACATGTAAACACACCCCGGGTTCATCAATAGAGGAAATCACTCCGGGACCCCAAAACAGTGAGTAATGGTCCATGAAATGGGCCAAAATCGTCCAAAACTGCGAGTGTTGATGACCGATACGTAAGCGCACCTTGGTGTTCAAACACTATGGAAACTACTCAAAATTGGCCAAAACCGTCTCTGTTGACGACATACACTTAAACGCACCCCGGGGATCGTCAATCGTGGAAACCGCTCTAGGACCCAAAATTGGTGGGTAGTAGTCCACGAAACGAACCAGAACTGGCCAAAATTGTGAGCGTTGATGACCGACACGTAAACGCACCCCAGGGTTCGTCAATCGTGGAAATCACTTCGGGATCCCAAAACTAAGTAGAAACGGGCCAGAATCGGCTCAAACTGATAGGCTTGATGACCAACGCGAAAGCACACGTTGGGATTCGACAACCATGGAAATCGCTTTGGGACCCCGAAATGGTAAGTAATAGTCCGCGAAACGGGTCAAAATCGACAAAAAACACGACTGTTGATGACCAACACTTAAACGCAGCCCGGGGTTTGTCAATCGTGGAAATCACTACGGGACCCCAAAATAGTGAGTAATAGTACATGAAACGGGCCAGAATCGGCCAAGACTGCGAGTGTTCATGACCGACACGTAAGCGCACCATGGGGTTCAACAACTATGGAAATCGCTTCGGACCCCAAAACGGTGAGTAATAGTCCACGAAACGGGTTAGAATTGGCCAAAACCGTGAGTGTTGACGACATACATGTAAATGCACCCCGGGGATCGTCAATCGACGAAATCCCTTTTGTACCCCAAAACGGTGAGTAATAGTCCACGAAACGGTCTTGAATCGAAACAAACCGTGAGTGTTGATGACCGGCATGTAAACGCACTCAGGGGTTAGTAAATCGTGGAAATCGCTCTAGGACCCCAAAACGATGAGTCATAGTGCACGAAACGGGCCAGAATCGGCCAAAACTACGAATGTTGATGACCGACACGTAAAGACACCTTGGGGGTTCAACAACCATGGAATCGCTTCAGGACCCCAAAACGGTGAGTAATAGTCCACGAAATGGGTCAGAATCGACAAAAACCGCGAGTGTTGATGACCAACACGTAAACGCACTACGGGGTTTATCAATCGTGGAAATCACTCTGGGACCCCAAAACAATGAGTAATAGTCCATGAAACGGGCCAGAATCGTCAAAAACTGCGAGTGTTAATATCCGACACGTAAGCGCACCTTGGAGTTCAAACAGCGTGGAAATCTCTTCGGGACCCCAAGACGGTGAGTAATAGTCCATGAAACAGCTCAGAATTGGCCAAAACCATCTGTCTTGATAACGAACACTTAAACGCACCCCGGGGATCGTCAATCATGGAAATCGCTCTAGGACCCCAAAACGATGGGTAGTAGTCCATGAAACGGACCAGAACTGGCCAAAATTGTGAGTGTTGATGACCGACACGTAACCGCACTCCGGGGTTCGTCAATCATGGGAATCGCTCTAGGACCCCAAAACGATGAGTCATAGTGCACGAAACGGCCAGAATTGGCCAAAACTTCGAGTGTTGATGACCGACATGTAAGCACACTTTGGGGGTTCAACAACCATGGAATCCCTTTGGGACCCCAAAACGGTGAATAATAGTCCACGAAACGTGTCGGAATCGGCAAAAAAGCGCAACTCTTGATGACCGACACGTAAACGCACCTCGGGGTTCATCAATTGTATAAATAACTTGGGGACCCCAAAACATCGAGTAATAGTCCACGAAACGGGCTCGAATCGGCCAAGACTGCCAGTGTTGTTGACAGACACGAAGCACACCTTGGGGTTCAACAACTATGGAAATCGCTTTGGACCCCAAAACGGTGAGTAATAGTCCATGAAACGGGTCAGAATCGACAATATTTGCGAATGTTGATGACCGACACATACACGCACACCGGGGTTTGTCAATCGTGGAAATCGCTCTAGGACCCGAAAACGATGAGTCATAGTGCACGAAACGGACCAGAATCGGGCAACAACTGTGATTATTGATGACCGACACGTAAGCACTCAGTGGGGTTCAACAACCATGGGAATCGCTTTGGGACCCCAAAAACGGCGAGTAATAGTTCACGAAACAGGTCAGCATCGACAAAAACCAGGAGTGTTGATGACTGACATGTAAACGCGCCCCGGGTTCATCAATAGTGGAAATCACTCCGGGACCCCAAAACAGTGAGTAATGGTCCATGAAATGGGCCAAAATCGTCCAAAACTGCGAGTGTTGATGACCGATACGTAAGCGCACCTTGGTGTTCAAACACTGTGGAAACTGCTCAAAATTGGCCAAAACCGTCTCTGTTGACGACATACACTTAAACGCACCCCGGGGATCGTCAATCGTGGAAACCTCTCTAGGACCCAAAATTGGTGGGTTGTAGTCCACGAAACGAACCAGAACTGGCCAAAATTGTGAGCGTTGATGACCGACACGTAAACGCACCCCAGGGTTCGTCAATCGTGGAAATCACTTCGGGATCCCCAAACTAAGTAGAAACGGGCCGGAATCGGCTCAAACTGATAGGCTTGATGACCAACGCGAAAGCACACGTTGGGATTCGACAACCATGGAAATCGCTTTGGGACCCCGAAATGGTAAGTAATAGTCCGCGAAACGGGTCAAAATCGACAAAAAACGCGACTATTGATGACCGACACTTAAACGCAGCCCGGGGTTTGTCAATCGTGGAAATCACTACTAGACCCCAAAATAGTGAGTAATAGTACATGAAACGGGCCAGAATCGGCCAAGACTGCGAGTGTTCATGACCAACACGTAAGTGCACCATGGGGTTCAACAACTATGGAAATCGCTTCGGACCCCAAAACGGTGAGTAATAGTCCACGAAACGGGTTAGAATTGGCCAAAACAGTGAGTGTTGACGACATACATGTAAATGCACCCCGGGGATCGTCAATCGAGGAAATCCCTTTTGTACCACAAAACGGTGAGTAATAGTCCAGGAAACGGTCTTGAATCGAAAAAAACCGTGAGTGTTGATGACAGGCATGTAAACGCACTCAGGGTTAGTAAATCGTGGAAATCGCTCTAGGACCCCAAAACGATGAGTCATAGTGCACGAAACGGGCCAGAATCGGCCAAAACTATGAATGTTGATGACCGACACGTAAACACACCTTGGGGGTTCAACTACCATGGAATCGCTTCAGGACCCCAAAACGGTGAGTAATAGTCCACGAAATGGGTCAGAATCGACAAAAACCGCGAGTATTGATGACCAACATGTAAACGCACTACGGGGTTTATCAATCGTGGAAATCACTCTGGGACCCCAAAACAATGAGTAATAGTCCATGAAACGGGCCAGAATCGTCAAAAACTGCGAGTGTTAATATCCGACACGTAAGCGCACCTTGGAGTTCAAACAACGTGGAAATCTCTTCGGGACCCCAAGACGGTGAGTAATAGTCCACGAAACAGCTCAGAATTGGCCAAAACCATCTGTGTTATGACGAACACTTAAACGCACCCCAGGGATCGTCAATCGTGGAAATCGCTCTAGGACCCCAAAATGAAGGGTAGTAGTCCATGAAACGGACCAGAATTGGCCAAAATTGTGAGTGTTGATGACCGACACGTAACCGCACTCCGGGGTTCGTCAATCGTGGGAATCGCTCTAGGACCCCAAAACAATGAGTCATAGTGCACGAAACGGCCAGAATTGGCCAAAACTTCGAGTGTTGATGACCGACATGTAAGCACACTTTGGGGGTTCAACAACCATGGAATCGCTTTGGGACCCCAAAACGGTGAATAATAGTCCACGAAACGGGTCGGAATTGGCAAAAAAGCGCAACTGTTGATGACCGACACATAAACGCACCTCGGGGTTCGTCAATTGTATAAATCACTCGGGGACCCCAAAACATCGAGTAATAGTACACTAAACGGGCTCGAATCGGCCAAGACTGCCAGTGTTGTTGAAAGACAGGAAGCGCACCTGGGGGTTCAACAACTATGGAAATCGCTTTGGACCCCAAAACGGTGAGTAATAGTCCATGAAACGGGTCAGAATCGACAAAATTTGCGAATGTTGATGACCGACACGTACATGCACACCGGGGTTTGTCAATCGTGAAAATCGCTCTAGGACCCCAAAATGATGAGTCATAGTGCACGAAATTGACCAGAATCAGGCAAAGACTGCGATTATTGATGACCGACACGTAAGCACTCAGTGGAGTTCAACAACCATGGAAATCGCTTTGGGACCCCAAAAAACGGTTTGTAATAGTCCACGAAACAGGTCAGGATCGACAAAAACCGCGAGTGTTGATGACTGACATGTAAACACACCCCGGGTTCATCGATAGTGGAAATCACTCCGGGACCCCAAAACAGTGAGTAATGGTCCATGAAATGGGCCAAAATCGTCCAAAACTGCGAGTGTTGATGACCGATACGTAAGCGCACCTTGGTGTTCAAACACTATGGAAACTGCTCAAAATTGGCCAAAACCGTCTCTGTTGACGACATACACTTAAACGCACCCCGGGGATCGTCAATCGTGGAAACCGCTCTAGGACCCAAAATTGGTGGGTAGTAGTCCACGAAACGAACCAGAACTGGCCAAAATTGTGAGCATTGATGACCGACACGTAAACGCACCCCAGGGTTCGTCAATCGTGGAAATCACTTCGAGATCCCAAAACTAAGTAGAAACGGGCCGGAATCGGCTCAAACTGATAGGCTTGATGACCAACGCGAAAGCACACGTTGGGATTCGACAACCATGGAAATCGCTTTGGGACCCCGAAATGGTAAGTAATAGTCCGCGAAACGGGTCAAAATCGACAAAAAACACGACTATTGATGACCGACACTTAAACGCAGCCCGAGGTTTGTCAATCGTGGAAATCACTACGGGACCCAAAACAGTGAGTAATAGTACATGAAACGGGCCAGAATCGGCCAAGACTGCGAGTGTTCATGACCGACACGTAAGCGCACCATGGGGTTAAACAACTATGGAAATCGCTTCGGACCCCAAAACGGTGAGTAATAGTCCATGAAACGGGTTAGAATTGGCCAAAACCGTGAGTGTTGACGACATACATGTAAATGCACCCCGGGGATCGTCAATCGAGGAAATCCCTTTTGTACCCCAAAACGGTCTTGAATTGAAAAAAACCGTGAGTGTTGATGACCGGCATGTAAACGCACTTAGGGGTTAGTAAATCGTGGAAATCGCTCTAGGACCCCAAAACGATGAGTCATAGTGCACGAAACGGGCCAGAATCGGCCAAAACTACGAATGTTGATGACCGACACGTAAACACACCTTGGGGGTTCAACAACCATGGAATCGCTTCAGGACCCCAAAACGGTGACTAATAGTCCACGAAATGGGTCAGAATCGACAAAAACCGCGAGTGTTGATGACCAACACGTAAACGCACTACGGGGTTTATCAATCGTGGAAATCACTCTGGGACCCCAAAACAGTGAGTAATAGTCCATGAAATGGGCCAGAATCGTCAAAAACTGCGA
>NC_041389.1:2454029-2510367 GCF_002162155.2 Triticum dicoccoides
TGTTAATAACCGACACGTAAGCGCACCTTGGAGTTCAAACAGTGTGGAAATCTCTTCGGGACCCCAAGACGGTGAGTAATAGTCCACGAAACAGCTCAGAATTGGCCAAAACCATCTGTGTTGATGACGAACACTTAAACGCACCCCGGGGATCGTCAATCGTGGAAATCGCTCTAGGACCACAAAACGATGGGTAGTAGTCCATGAAACGGACCAGAATTGGCCAAAATTGTGAGTGTTGATGACCGACACGTAACCGCACTCTGGGGTTCGTCAATCGTGGGAATCGCTCTAGGACCCCAAAACGATGAGTCATAGTGCACGAAACGGCCAGAATTGGCCAAAACTTCGAGTGTTGATGACCGACGTGTAAGCACACTTTGGGGGTTCAACAAGCATGGAATCGCTTTGGGACCCCAAAACGGTGAATATTAGTCCACGAAACGGGTCGGAATCGGCAAAAAAGCGCAACTGTTGATGACCGACACATAAACGCACCCCGGGGTTCATCAATTGTATAAATCACTCGGGGACCCCAAAACATCGAGTAATAGTCCACTAAACGGGCTCGAATCGGCCAAGACTGCCAGTGTTGTTGAAAGACACGAAGCGCACCTTGGGGTTCAACAACTATGGAAATCGCTTTGGACCCCAAAACGGTGAGTAATAGTCCATGAAATGGGTCAGAATCGACAAAATTTGCGAATGTTGATGACCGACACGTACACACACACCGGGGTTTGTCAATCGTGGAAATCGCTCTAGGACCCCAAAACGATGAGTCATAGTGCACGAAACGGACCAGAATCGGGCAAAAACTGCGATTATTGATGACCGACACGTAAGCACTCAGTGGGGTTCAACAACCATGGAAATCGCTTTGGGACCCCAAAAACGGCGAGTAATAGTCCACGAAACAGGTCAGGATCGACAAAAACCGCGAGTGTTGATGACTGACATGTAAACACACCCCGGGTTCATCAATAGTGGAAATCACTCCGGGACCCCAAAAAAGTTAGTAATGGTCCATGAAATGGGCCAAAATCGTCCAAAACTGCGAGTGTTGATGATTGATACGTAAGCGCACCTTGGTGTTCAAACACTATGGAAACTGCTCAAAATTGGCCAAAACCGTCTCTGTTGACGACATACACTTAAACGCACCCCGGGGATCGTCAATCGTGGAAACCGCTCTAGGACCCAAAATTGGTGGGTAGTTGTCCACGAAACGAACCAGAACTGGCCAAAATTGTGAGCGTTGATGACCGACACGTAAACGCACCCCAGGGTTCGTCAATCGTGGAAATCACTTCGGGATCCCCAAACTAAGTAGAAATGGGCCGGAATCGGCTCAAACTGATAGGCTTGATGACCAACGCGAAAGCACACGTTGGGATTCGGCAACCATGGAAATCGCTTTGGGACCCCGAAATGGTGAGTAATAGTCTGCGAAACGGGTCAAAATCGACAAAAAACGCGACTGTTGATGACCGACACTTAAACGCAGCCCGGGGTTTGTCAATCGTGGAAATCACTACGGGACCCCAAAATAGTGAGTTATAGTACACGAAACGGGCCAGAATCGGCCAAGACTGCGAGTGTTCATGACCGACACGTAAGTGCACCATGGGGTTCAACAACTATGGAAATCGCTTCGGACCCCAAAACGGTGAGTAATAGTCCATGAAACGGGTTAGAATTGGCCAAAACAGTGAGTGTTGACGACATACATGTAAATGCACCCCGGGGATCGTCAATCGAGGAAATCCCTTTTGTACCACAAAACGGTGAGTAATACTCCACGAAACGGTCTTGAATCGAAAAAAACCGTGAGTGTTGATGACAGGCATGTAAACGCACTCAGGGGTTAGTAAATCGTGGAAATCGCTCTAGGACCCCAAAACGATGAGTCATAGTGCATGAAACGGGCCAGAATCGGCCAAAACTACGAATGTTGATGACCGACACGTAAACACACCTTGGGGGTTCAACTACCATGGAATCGCTTCAGGACCCCAAAACGGTGAGTAATAGTCCACGAAATGGGTCAGAATCGACAAAAACCGCGAGTATTGATGACCAACATGTAAACGCACTACGGGGTTTATCAATCGTGGAAATCACTCTGGGACCCCAAAACAGTGAGTAATAGTCCATGAAACGGGCCAGAATCGTCAAAAACTGCGAGTGTTAATATCCGACACGTAAGCGCACCTTGGAGTTCAAACAGCGTGGAAATCTCTTCGGGACCCCAAGACGGTGAGTAATAGTCCACGAAACAGCTCAGAATTGGCCAAAACCATCTGTGTTATGACGAACACTTAAACGCACCCCAGGGATCGTCAATCGTGGAAATCGCTCTAGGACCCCAAAATGATGGGTAGTAGTCCATGAAACGGACCAGAATTGGCCAAAATTGTGAGTGTTGATGACCAACACGTAACCGCACTCCGGGGTTCGTCAATCGTGGGAATCGCTCTAGGACCCCAAAACAATGAGTCATAGTGCACGAAACGGCCAGAATTGGCCAAAACTTCGAGTGTTGATGACCGACATGTAAGCACACTTTGGGGGTTCAACAACCATCGAATCGCTTTGGGACCCCAAAACGGTGAATAATAGTCCACGAAACGGGTCGGAATTGGCAAAAAAGCGCAACTGTTGATGACCGACACATAAACGCACCCCGGGGTTCGTCAATTGTATAAATCACTCGGGGACCCCAAAACATCGAGTAATAGTCCACTAAACGGGCTCGAATCGGCCAAGACTGCCAGTGTTGTTGAAAGACAGGAAGCGCACCTGGGGGTTCAACAACTATGGAAATCGCTTTGGACCCCAAAACGGTGAGTAATAGTCCATGAAACGGGTCAGAATCGACAAAATTTGCGAATGTTGATGACCGACACGTACATGCACACCGGGGTTTGTCAATCGTGAAAATCGCTCTAGGACCCCAAAATGATGAGTCATAGTGCACGAAATTGACCAGAATCAGGCAAAGACTGCGATTATTGATGACCGACACGTAAGCACTCAGTGGAGTTCAACAACCATGGAAATCGCTTTGGGACCCCAAAAAACGGTTTGTAATAGTCCACGAAACAGGTCAGGATCGACAAAAACCGCGAGTGTTGATGACTGACATGTAAACACACCCCGGGTTCATCGATAGTGGAAATCACTCCGGGACCCCAAAACAGTGAGTAATGGTCCATGAAATGGGCCAAAATCGTCCAAAACTGCGAGTGTTGATGACCGATACGTAAGCGCACCTTGGTGTTCAAACACTATGGAAACTGCTCAAAATTGGCCAAAACCGTCTCTGTTGACGACATACACTTAAACGCACCCCGGGGATCGTCAATCGTGGAAACCGCTCTAGGACCCAAAATTGGTGGGTAGTAGTCCACGAAACGAACCAGAACTGGCCAAAATTGTGAGCATTGATGACCGACACGTAAACGCACCCCAGGGTTCGTCAATCATGGAAATCACTTCGAGATCCCAAAACTAAGTAGAAACGGGCCGGAATCGGCTCAAACTGATAGGCTTGATGACCAACGCGAAAGCACACGTTGGGATTCGACAACCATGGAAATCGCTTTGGGACCCCGAAATGGTAAGTAATAGTCCGCGAAACGGGTCAAAATCGACAAAAAACACGACTATTGATGACCGACACTTAAACGCAGCCCGAGGTTTGTCAATCGTGGAAATCACTACGGGACCCAAAACAGTGAGTAATAGTACATGAAACGGGCCAGAATCGGCCAAGACTGCGAGTGTTCATGACCGACACGTAAGCGCACCATGGGGTTAAACAACTATGGAAATCGCTTCGGACCCCAAAACGGTGAGTAATAGTCCATGAAACGGGTTAGAATTGGCCAAAACCGTGAGTGTTGACGACATACATGTAAATGCACCCCGGGGATCGTCAATCGAGGAAATCCCTTTTGTACCCCAAAACGGTCTTGAATTGAAAAAAACCGTGAGTGTTGATGACCGGCATGTAAACGCACTTAGGGGTTAGTAAATCGTGGAAATCGCTCTAGGACCCCAAAACGATGAGTCATAGTGCACGAAACGGGCCAGAATCGGCCAAAACTACGAATGTTGATGACCGACACGTAAACACACCTTGGGGCTTCAACAACCATGGAATCGCTTCAGGACCCCAAAACGGTGACTAATAGTCCATGAAATGGGTCAGAATCGACAAAAACCGCGAGTGTTGATGACCAACACGTAAACGCACTACGGGGTTTATCAATCGTGGAAATCACTCTGGGACCCCAAAACAGTGAGTAATAGTCCATGAAATGGGCCAGAATCGTCAAAAACTGCGAGTGTTAATAACCGACACGTAAGCGCACCTTGGAGTTCAAACAGTGTGGAAATCTCTTCGGGACCCCAAGACGGTGAGTAATAGTCCACGAAACAGCTCAGAATTGGCCAAAACCATCTGTGTTGATGACGAACACTTAAACGCACCCCGGGGATCGTCAATCGTGGAAATCGCTCTAGGACCACAAAACGATGGGTAGTAGTCCATGAAACGGACCAGAATTGGCCAAAATTGTGAGTGTTGATGACCGACACGTAACCGCACTCTGGGGTTCGTCAATCGTGGGAATCGCTCTAGGACCCCAAAACGATGAGTCATAGTGCACGAAACGGCCAGAATTGGCCAAAACTTCGAGTTTTGATGACCGACGTGTAAGCACACTTTGGGGGTTCAACAAGCATGGAATCGCTTTGGGACCCCAAAACGGTGAATATTAGTCCACGAAACGGGTCGGAATCGGCAAAAAAGCGCAACTGTTGATGACCGACACATAAACGCACCCCGGGGTTCATCAATTGTATAAATCACTCGGGGACCCCAAAACATTGAGTAATAGTCCACTAAACGGGCTCGAATCGGCCAAGACTGCCAGTGTTGTTGAAAGACACGAAGCGCACCTTGGGGTTCAACAACTATGGAAATCGCTTTGGACCCCAAAACGGTGAGTAATAGTCCATGAAATGGGTCAGAATCGACAAAATTTGCGAATGTTGATGACCGACATGTACAAACACACCGGGGTTTGTCAATCGTGGAAATCGCTCTAGGACCCCAAAACGATGAGTCATAGTGCACGAAACGGACCAGAATCGGGCAAAAACTGCGATTATTGATGACCGACACGTAAGCACTCAGTGGGGTTCAACAACCATGGAAATCGCTTTGGGACCCCAAAAACGGCGAGTAATAGTCCACGAAACAGGTCAGGATCGACAAAAACCGCGAGTGTTGATGACTGACATGTAAACACACCCCGGGTTCATCAATAGTGGAAATCACTCCGGGACCCCAAAACAGTGAGTAATGGTCCATGAAATGGGCCAAAATCGTCCAAAACTGCGAGTGTTGATGACTGATACGTAAGCGCACCTTGGTGTTCAAACACTATGGAAACTGCTCAAAATTGGCCAAAACCGTCTCTGTTGACGACATACACTTAAACGCACCCCGGGGATCGTCAATCGTGGAAACCGCTCTAGGACCCAAAATTGGTGGGTAGTAGTCCACGAAACGAACCAGAACTGGCCAAAATTGTGAGCATTGATGACCGACACGTAAACGCACCCCAGGGTTCGTCAATCATGGAAATCACTTCGGGATCCCAAAATTAAGTAGAAACGGGCCGGAATCGGCTCAAACTGATAGGCTTGAGGACCAACGCGAAAGCACACGTTGGGATTCGACAACCATGGAAATCGCTTTGGGACCCCGAAATGGTAAGTAATAGTCCGCGAAACGGGTCAAAATCGACAAAAAACGCGACTGTTGATGACCGACACTTAAACGCAGCCCGAGGTTTGTCAATCGTGGAAATCACTACGGGACCCAAAACAGTGAGTAATAGTACATGAAACGGGCCAGAATCGGCCAAGACTGCGAGTGTTCATGACCGACACGTAAGCGCACCATGGGGTTCAACAACTATGGAAATCGCTTCGGACCCCAAAACGGTGAGTAATAGTCCATGAAACGGGTTAGAATTGGCCAAAACCGTGAGTGTTGACGACATACATGTAAATGCACCCCGGGGATCGTCAATCGAGGAAATCCCTTTTGTACCCCAAAACGGTGAGTAATAGTCCACGAAACGGTCTTGAATCGAAAAAAACCGTGAGTGTTGATGACCGGCATGTAAACGCACTCAGGGGTTAGTAAATCGTGGAAATCGCTCTAGGACCCCAAAACGATGAGTCATAGTGCACGAAACGGGCCAGAATCGGCCAAAACTACGAATGTTGATGACCGACACGTAAACACACCTTGGGGGTTCAACAACCATGAAATCGCTTCAGGACCCCAAAACGGTGAGTAATAGTCCACGAAATGGGTCAGAATCGACAAAAACCGCGAGTGTTGATGACCAACACGTAAACGCACTACGGGGTTTATCAATCGTGGAAATCACTCTGGGACCCCAAAACAGTGAGTAATAGTCCATGAAATGGGCCAGAATCGTCAAAAACTGCGAGTGTTAATAACCGACACGTAAGCGCACCTTGGAGTTCAAACAGTGTGGAAATCTCTTCGGGACCCCAAGACGGTGAGTAATAGTCCACGAAACAGCTCAGAATTGGCCAAAACCATCTGTCTTGATGACGAACACTTAAACGCACCCCGGGGATCGTCAATCGTGGAAATCACTCTAGGACCACAAAACGATGGGTAGTAGTCCATGAAACGGACCAGAATTGGCCAAAATTGTGAGTGTTGATGACCAACACGTAACCGCACTCTGGGGTTCGTCAATCGTGGGAATCGCTCTAGGACCCCAAAACGATGAGTCATAGTGCACGAAACGGCCAGAATTGGCCAAAACTTCGAGTGTTGATGACCGACGTGTAAGCACACTTTGGGGGTTCAACAAGCATGGAATCGCTTTGGGACCCCAAAACGGTGAATATTAGTCCACGAAACGGGTCGGAATCGGCAAAAAAGCGCAACTGCTGATGACCGACACATAAACGCACCCCGGGGTTCATCAATTGTATAAATCACTCGGGGACCCCAAAACATCGAGTAATAGTCCACTAAACGGGCTCGAATCGGCCAAGACTGCCAGTGTTGTTGAAAGACACGAAGCGCACCTTGGGGTTCAACAACTATGGAAATCGCTTTGGACCCCAAAACGGTGAGTAATAGTCCATGAAATGGGTCAGAATCGACAAAATTTGCGAATGTTGATGACCGACACGTACACACACACCGGGGTTTGTCAATCGTGGAAATGGCTCTAGGACCCCAAAACGATGAGTCATAGTGCACGAAACGGACCAGAATCGGGCAAAAACTGCGATTATTGATGACCGACACGTAAGCACTCAGTGGGGTTCAACAACCATGGAAATCGCTTTGGGACCCCAAAAATGGCGAGTAATAGTCCATGAAACAGGTCAGGATCGACAAAAACCGCGAGTGTTGATGACTGACATGTAAACACACCCCGGGTTCATCAATAGTGGAAATCACTCCGGGACCCCAAAACAGTGAGTAATGGTCCATGAAATGGGCCAAAATCGTCCAAAACTGCGAGTGTTGATGACCGATACGTAAGCGCACCTTGGTGTTCAAACACTATGGAAACTGCTCAAAATTGGCCAAAACCGTCTCTGTTGACGACATACACTTAAACGCACCCCGGGGATCGTCAATCGTGGAAACCGCTCTAGGAGCCAAAATTGGTGGGTAGTAGTCCACGAAACGAACCAGAACTGGCCAAAATTGTGAGCGTTGATGACCGACACGTAAACGCACCCCAGGGTTCGTCAATCGTGGAAATCACTTCGGGATCCCAAAACTAAGTAGAAACGGGCCGGAATCGGCTCAAACTGATAGGCTTGATGACCAACGCATAAGCACACATTGGGATTCGACAGCCATGGAAATCGCTTTGGGACCCCGAAATGGTAAGTAATAGTCTGTGAAACGGGTCAAAATCAACAAAAAACGCGACTGTTGATGACCGACACTTAAACGCAGCCCGGGGTTTGTCAATCATGGAAATCACTACGAGACCCCAAAACAGTGAGTAATAGTACATGAAACGGGTCAGAATCGGCCAAGACTGCGAGTGTTCATGACCGAAACATAAGCGCACCATGGGGTTCAACAACTATGGTAATCGCTGCGGACCCCGAAACGGTGAGTTATAGTCCACGAAACGGGTCAGAATTGGCCAAAACTGTGAGTGCTGACGACGTACGCGTAAATGTACCCCGGGGATCGCCAATCGTGGAAATCCCTTTTATACCCCAAAACGGTGAGTAATAGTCCACGAAACGGTCCAGAATCGACAAAAACCGCGAGTGTTGATGACCGGCACGTAAACGTACTCCGGGGTTCGTAAATCATGGAAATCGCTCTAGGACCCCAAAACGACGAGTCATAGTGCACGAAACGGGCCAGAATCGGCCAAAACTGCGAATGTTGATGACCGACATGTAAGCACACCTTTGGGGTTCAACAACCATGGAATCGCTTCAGGACCCCAAAATGGTGAGTAATAGTCCATGAAATGGGTCAGAATCGACAAAAACCGCGAGTGTTGATGACCGACACGTAAATGCACCGCGGGGTTCATCAGTCGTGGCAATCACTCTGGGACCCCAAAACAGTGAGCTATAGTCCATGAAACGGGTCGGAATCGTCAAAAACTGCGAGTGTTAATGACCGACACGTAAGCGCACCTTGGAGGTCAAACACTATGGAAATCGCTTCGGGACCCCAAGACGGTGAGTAATAGTCCACGAAACAGCTCAGAATTGGCCAAAACCATCTGTGTTGATGACGAACACTTACACGCACCACGGGGATCGTCAATCGTGGAAATCGCTCTAGGACCCCAAAACGATGGGTAGTAGTCCATGAAACGGACGAGAATCGGCCAAAATTCTGAGTGTTGATGACCGACACGTAACCGCACTCCGGGTTCTGTCAATCGTGGGAATCGCTCTAGGACCCCAAAATGATGAGTCATAGTGCACGAAACGGCCAGAATTGGCCAAAACTGCGAGTGTTGATGACCGACATGTATGCACACATTGGGGCTTCAACAACCATGGAATCACTTTGGGACCCCAAAACGGTGAGTAATAGTCCACGAAACGGGTCAGAATCGGCAAAAAAGCGCGACTGTTGATGACCGACACGTAAACGCACCCCGGGGTTCATAAATTGTATAAATCACCCAGGGACCCCAAACATCGAGTAATAGTGCACGAAACGGGCTCGAATCAGCCAAGACTGCCACTGTTGTTGACAGACACGAAGCGCACCTTGGGGTTCAACAACTCCGGAAATTGCTTTGGACCCCAAAGCGATGAGTAATAGTCCATGAAACGGGTCAGAATCGACAATATTTGGGAATGTTGATGACCGACACGTAGACGCACACCAGGGTTTGTCAATCGTGGAAATCGCTCTAGGACCCCAAAACGATGAGTCATAGTGCACGAAATGGACCAGAATCAGGCAAAAACTACGATTATTGATGACCGACAGGTAAGCACTCAGTGGGGTTTAACAACCTTGGAAATCGCTTTGGGACCCCAAAAATGGCGAGTAATAGTCCACGAAACAGGTCAGGATCGACAAAAACCACAAGTGTTGATGACTAACATGTAAACGTGCCCCGGGTTCATCAATAGTGGAAATCACTCCGGGACCCCAAAACAGTGAGTAATGGTCCATGAAACGGGCCAAAATTGTCCAAAACTGCGAGTGTTGATGACCGATACATAAGCGCACCTTGGTGTTCAAACACTATGGAAACTGCTCAGAATTGGCCCAAACCGTCTCTGTTGACGACATACACTTAAACGCACCCCGGGGATTGTCAATCATGGAAACCGCTCTAGGACCCGAAAACGGTGGGTAGTAGTCCACGAAACGGGACAGAACTGGCCAAAATTGTGAGCGTTGATGACCGTCACGTAAACGCACCCCGGG
This sequence comes from Triticum dicoccoides, assembly GCF_002162155.2. NCBI lineage: Eukaryota > Viridiplantae > Streptophyta > Magnoliopsida > Poales > Poaceae > Triticum > Triticum dicoccoides. Next base: position 2,464,045 of record NC_041389.1, read on the forward strand.
GTTCATCAATCGTGGAAATCACTTCGGGATCCCAAAACTAAGTAGAAACGGGCCAGAATCGGCTCAAACTGCGAGTCTTGACGACCAACGCGTAAGCACACGTTGGGATTCGACAACCATGGAAATCGCTTTGGGACCCCAAAACGGTAAGTAATAGTCCACAAAACGGGTCAGAATCGACAAAAACGCGACTGTTGATGACCGACACTTAAACGCAGCCCGGGATTTGTCAATCATGGAAATCACTACGGGACCCCAAAACAGTGACTAATAGTACATGAAACGGGCCAGAATCGGCCAAGACTGCGAGTGTTCATGACCGACATGTAAGCGCACCTTGGGGTTCAACAACTATGGAAATCGCTTCGGACCCCAAAACGGTGAGTAATAGTCCACGAAACGGGTCAGAATTGGCCAAAACCGTGAGTGTTGACGACATACATGTAAATGCACCCCGGGGATCGTCAATCGAGGAAATCCGTCTTGTACCCCAAAACGGTGAGTAATAGTCCACGAAACGGTCTTGAATCGAAAAAACCGTGAGTGTTGATGACCGGCATGTAAACGCACTGAGGGGTTTGTAAATCGTGGAAATCGCTCTAGGACCCCAAAACGATGAGTCATAGTGCACGAAACGGGCCAGAATCGGCCAAAACTACGAATGTTGATGACCGACACGTAAACACACCTTGGGGGTTCAACAACCATGGAATCGCTTCAGGACCCCAAAACGGTGAGTAATAGTCCACGAAATGGGCTAGAATCGACAAAAACCGTGAGTGTTGTTGACCGACACGTAAACGCACTACGGGGTTTATCAATCGTGGAAATCACTCTGGGACCCCAAAACAGTGAGTAATAGTCCATGAAACGGGCCAGAATCGTCAAAAACTACGAGTGTTAATAACCGACACGTAAGCGCACCTTGGAGTTTAAACAGTGTGGAAATCGCTTCGGGACCCCAAGACGGTGAGTAATAGTCCACGAAACAGCTCAGAATTGGCCAAAACCATCTGTGTTGATGACGAACACTTAAACGCACCCCGGGGATCGTCAATCGTGGAAATCGCTCTAGGACCCCAAAACGATGGGTAGTAGTCCATGAAACAGACCAGAATTGGCCAAAATTGTGAGTGTTAATGACCGACACGTAACCGCACTCCGGGGTTCGTCAATCGTGGGAATCGCTCTAGGACCCCAAAACGATGAGTCATAGTGCACGAAACGGCCAGAATTGGTCAAAACTGCGAGTGTTGATGACCGACATGTAAGCACACTTTGGGGGTTCAACAACCATGGAATCGCGTTGGGACCCCAAAACGGTGAATAATAGTCCACGAAACGGGTCAGAATCGGCAAAAAAGCGCAACTGTTGATGACCGACACGTAAACGCATCCCGGGGTTCATCTATTGTATAAATCACTCGGGGACCCCAAAACATCGAGTAATAGTCCACGAAACGGGCTCGAATTGGCCATGACTGCCAGTGTTGTTGACATACACGAAGCGCACCTTGGGGTTCAACAACTATGGAAATTGCTTTGGACCCCAAAACGGTGAGTAATAGTCCATGAAACGGGTCAGAATCGACAATATTTGCGAATGTTGATGACCGACACGTACACGCACACCGGGGTTTGTCAATCGTGGAAATCGCTCTAGGACCCCAAAACGATGAGTCATAGTGCACGAAACGGGCCAGAATCGGGCAAAAACTGCGATTATTGATGACCGACACGTAAGCACTCAGTGGGGTTCAACAACCATGGAAATCGCTTTGGGACCCCAAAAACGGCGAGTAATAGTCCACGAAACAGGTCAGGATCGACAAAAACCGCGAGCGTTAATGACTGACATGTAAACGCGCCCCGGGTTCATCAATAGTGGAAATCACTCCGGGACCCCAAAACAGTGAGTAATGGTCCATGAAACGGGCCAAAATCGTCCAAAACTACGAGTGTTCATGACCGACACGTAAGCGCACCTCGGTGTTCAAACATTATGGAAACTGCTCAGAATTGGCCCAAACCGTCTCTGTTCACGACATACACTTAAATGCACCCCGGGGATCGTCAATCGTGGAAACCGCTCTAGGACCCCAAAACGGTGGGTAGTAGTCCACGAAAAGGACCAGAACTGGCCAAAATTGTGAGCGTTGATGACTGGCACGTAAACGCACCCCGGGGTTCATCAATCGTGGAAATCACTTCGGGATCCCAAAACTAAGTAGAAACGGGCCAGAATCGGATCAAATTGCGAGTCTTGACGACCAACGCGTAAGCATACGTTGGGATTAAACAACCATGGAAATCGCTTTGGGACCCCAAAACGGTAAGTAATAGTCCACGAAACGGGTCAGAATCGACAAAAAACAAGACTGTTGATGACCGACACTTAAACACAGCCCGGGGTTTGTCAATCATGGAAATCACTATGGTACCCCAAAACAGTGAGTAATAGTACATGAAACGGGACAGAATCGGCCAAGACTGCGAGTGTTCATGACCGACACATAAGTGCACCATGGGGTTCAACAACTATGGAAATCGCTTCGCACCCCAAAACGGTGAGTAATAGTCCACGAAACGGGTCAGAATTGGCCAAAACCGTGAGTGTTGACGACATAAATGTAAATGCACCCCGGGGATCATTAATCGTGGAAATCCCTTTTGTACACCAAAACGGTGAGTAATAGTCCACGAAACGGTCCAGAATCGACAAAAACCGTGAGAGTTCATGACCGGCACGTAAACGCACTCCGGGTTTCGTTAATCATGGAAATCGCTCTAGGACCCCAAAACGATGAGTCATAGTGCACGAAACGGGCCAGAATCGGCCAAAACTGCGAATGTTGATGACCGACACGTAAACACACCTTGGGGGTTCAACAACCATGGAATCGCTTCAGGACCCCAAAACAGTGAGTAATAGTCCACGAAATGGGTCAGAATCGACAAAAACCGCGAGTGTTGACGACCGACACGTAAACGCACTGTGGGGTTTACCAATCGTGGAAATCACTCTGGGACCCCAAAACAGTGAGTAATAGTCCATGAAACGGGCCATAATCGTCAAAAACTGCGAGTGTTAATGACCGACACGTAAGCGCACCTTGGAGTTCAAACACTATGGAAATCGCTTCGGGACCCGAAGACGGTGAGTAATAGTCCACGAAACAGCTCAGAATTGGCCAAAACCATCTGTGTTGATGACGAACACTTAAACGCACCCCGTGGATTGTCAATCGTGGAAATCGCTCTAGGACACCAAAACGATGGGTAGTAGTCCATGAAATGGACCAGAATTGGCCAAAATTGTGAGTGTTGATGACCGAAACGTAACCACACTCCGGGGTTCATCAATCGTGGGAATCTCTCTAGGACCCCAAAACGATGCGTCATAGTGCATGAAACGGCCAGAATTGGCCAAAACTGCGAGTGTTGATGACCGACATGTAAGCACACTTTGGGGGTTCAACAACCATGGAATCGCTTTGGGACCCCAAAACAGTGAATAATAGTCCACGAAACGGGTCAGAATCGGCAAAAAAGCGCGACTATTGATGACCGACACGTAAACGCACCCGGGGTTCATCAATTGTATAAAGCACTCGGGGACACCAAAAAATCGAGTAATAGTTCCAGAATCGGGCAAAAACTGCGTGTCAGGACCCCGATCCAATGTCACACCGATCTAGCATGTAACACATCATATCACTTTGCAGCCTCACGCACGGTATTCCCACGGGTGCCACCTTACCTGGCCCGGGACCGTTTGCGCATTTTGGCTCACGTATATGATAGTGCCGCTAGCATCCATATGACAAAGAACCCGGGCTGACATGGCTAGTCATGAACCCAAAGTGGCACTAACTTATAGGGACAGGCATACATGACCCAACAACGAATGTGTCGGTCATCAGCGAGTGAATCCGGGCTGTAGCAGCTGGGCTAGCAGGATTCCGGTAAACCGGGCTGTAGCAGGCTAACAGGACTCCGGTAGACACCGCGTGACATTTCCCCAAAGGGACAGACACAGGAACGAAGAAGGACACATGCCGGCCAGCCTAAGTGTTCCGGAGCAGTAGCAAGCTACCATGGCTCAGTGGAAGCACTAGGAGACATTTCCCGGTAAGAGAGGCTACCAAGGATAAACAACTAGATAGTCAGATCCCACACATACCAAGCATTTCAATAACATACACACAATATGCTCGATATGTGCAAACACAACATGGCATCACAACATAACTCTATGACTCAAAGTATTATTTAATAGGCTCCGAGAAGCGAGATATTACAAACATGGGTCTCATGACCCAACAATCAGCGCATACAAGTCAAAGCACATGCGGAAGCTTAACATGTCTGAGTACAGACATCTACAAATGAAAAAGGCTGAGAAGCCTGTCTATCTACCAGATCCTGCCGAAGGCACAAGATCGTAGCTGAGGTAACAAGCTAAACGTCGAAGTCCACGCGGAGCTACTAGCGAGACTAGTGTCTCTCTGCAAAAACATAAATTAAGCAACGTGAGTACAAATGTACCCAGCAAGACTTACATCAGATCTAACTACATATGCATCATTATCAACAAGGGGATGGTGGGGTTTAACTGCAGCAAGCCAGCTTTGACTCAGTGGCTAACCTAAACTACGACTGCAAGTAACTCTTTTGAGGTGGCGCACACGAGTCCACATATTCACCATATCAATACACCACTATGGATCCGCTTCCGTCTCCCTACGAGAAATCCATCCATAGCACTCACGCTTATCTTGCGTATTTTAGAGTATCCACTTTCACTTGTCTATGAATTGTACAGGCAACCCAGAAGTCCTTTACCGTGGACACGACTATTCGAATAGATCATATTAACCCTGCAGGGGTGTACTTCTTCACAAATGCTCTCACCACTTACCGCCGTTTACACGACATGTACTCGGCAACCTTCAAGCGGAAGCCCAGCGAGGGTGTCGGCCACGACTTGACTAACCACACAAGTCTCTCGTCCAGGTTTATCGCCTATTCGGGTTCCATCCGCAAGGAGATCCGGCCGGGGTGTCGCTCACGGCCCCAAACGATGTGAGCAGGGTTCCCAAGCCCACCATCCGGGTGCCACTTGGTACACCGTGCCACTGTGCCATGCTGTCCCAAGCCCACCTGTACCGGGTGCCACTTGGTAGACTACTTACACTACCTACAAACACCAGAAACTAGTTGCAACTCCTGGACAGAGATCATGTTGATTAATAAGTCGAGAGAGTCAATTAAGGATCCCAATGTGTGGTAGTAGCTATTCATGGATCACAAACACATAACTCAGTTCCTGAGGATGGCTGCAATGAGACAACTCACCATGTACTCCGACATGGCCTCTCATCGCTACCTTTACCAAATCGTGTTCACACACCTAGCTCACACACCGTAGGACATGTTCACACACCTCCAATTCATCCCCGATGAATCAGACCTGACTCAACTCTAAGCAGTAGCAGGCATGACAAACAAGCATGAATGAGTAGGCACAACCGGGCTCAAACAACTCCTACTCATGTTAGTGGGTTTCATCTATTTACTGTGGCAATGGCAGGTCATGCAAAGGATAAAGGGGTTCAGCTACCGTAGCAAGTAACAGATGAATCGGTGTTGTCCTAATGCAGTAAAAGAGAGCAGGAGCGAGAGAGTAGGATTGTATCAGAATGAACAAGGGGGTTTTGCTTGCCTGGCAACTTCTGAAGATAATATAGCTCTTCATCGGTGTCATCGATCTCATCGTCGGAACCACGTCTATCGAGACGGGACAAACACCGGCAAACAAGGAAGAACACAATCAATGCAATGCAGCAATATGATGCATGAATGTGACATGGCAATATGCTGTTGATTCAGCTAATGCAACTAACAACAAGTTAAATGGAGTTGGTTTGAACACTAGGTTCAAATTCAAACTTCATATGTGATTTCTTAAATGCCATTTATATGATTTGTGCTAAACATCAGCTATAAGTTGTTCTAACATGCATGAAAATAGTACAGATGGGTAGATTGGATTTTTCTGATCATTTTTCATATATAAATTATTTCATTCTGAGCTACGGTTGATTTTCTAAGATTTTTAGAAGTTTAGGACATTTTCTGGAATTTCCTGAATTAAATTAAATCCAGAAAAGAGTTACTGCGTCAGCACGACATCACCCTGACGTCATCAGGTCAACAGGGCGGGTTTAGTTCAAACCTGACCAGTGGGGTCTAGTGGTCAGTGACTGGGGCTGATTAGTGTCGCTGACATGTGGGCCCAGTCAACGGCCACGTCAGCTGGGTCAATTCTGACGCGTGGGGCCAGTCAACGTGTGATGTGGCCAGGTCAAACTAACCTGTGGGGCCCGTAGGGTTAGTTTAACCTAAACAGGAGCTAATCCAGGGTTAGTTAGTCAGCGGGGCCCAGGTGTCAGTGGCTGCTGTGGTAATTAGTGGGTGGATTAGACCTAATCTAATCATGCAACGTTGGCGTCGCGGGATCAAGTCGCCGACGACCTTAAAGAACGACGGTGGCTCGTTGGAGTTTGTATTCTGGCGACCATTCACAAGGCGGAGGGCATCTACGCGTTGCAGGTGCTTGGCCGCATCCATCTACGCAAACAGGAGGGGCTGAGGTCAACCGAGCTCGCCGGAATCAAGCTCACGGCGGCGGCCGAAGTTCGGGCGATGATGCAATCGTCGCTATGGTGCACGGCAGGAGCAACGGGTGGCCTCTACGTGCTCCTGGTGAGGTGTGGGGCATGGTTCCGTGCTCGGAGGTGAGCTGCGGTGGCCCTGGCCGCGACGACGAGGAACCACGACAGCGGTGAGTTCACGGCTCCGGTGACTCGGGCGGCTAGAGGTGCGTACGGGCATGGGGAGCAGGGGAGAAGAAGGTGGAGCTCACAGCGGGGTCGGAGATGGTCTCAGCGAGCTCGGGGAGGCGGAGACGGCGGCAAATCGACGGCGGCGATCCTCGGTGGCCGAGGAGGGGAACGGCGGAGCTAGCGGCATCCAGGGGCTTCCCGCGCCTTTCGTCTGGGTGAGGATGAAGAGGGGGCGAGGCGGAGCTTCCTGGGGCGTCGGCGAGGCAGGGCTGTGGCTGTGGCTGCAAGGGCAGCGAGGGGCAGCGACGGTGGCGCTCGGCCGGTTGTGTGCGAGAGGAACAGACGAGGGGAGAGGCGATGGGAGAGGTCGAGGGGGTTCCAGGGGTGTCGTGGCATCCTCAGGGCGACGGAGAGACAGGCAAGCAGGGTGGAGGTGGCCGGGGCGCGTGTGCTGCCACGGCGGCCACACGCCCACCTGCCCATTGGCAGGAGGTTGAAGACAGTAGGAGAGAGGAAGAGGTGGGCTGGGCCTAACTGGGCCGGTCCTGTTGGGCCACCAGGTGAGTGCCAGGTAAGTTCTCTCTCTCTCTGGTTTCTCTATTTTAATTTCTGTTTTCTATTATTCTGTAATCTTTAGGGCTTTTCTAAAAAATACCTAGACCCTTTCAAAAATCACTAAACTGCACATGACCACTGTATAGAATATATCCAGCATGGAACATTTCAGTTTAGGAGTATTTGGACATTTAAAATATTTTATAGAATTTAAATGTCCAAATTCAAATACTTATGATTTAATTCAGTGACCTTAGGATGACCTAGAAAATTGTGCACCTTTTTTGTCAGAGGTTTAAGACCAAGGCAAAGATGATGAACATTTTAGAAGGGCATTTTTAGGTTCATTGAAAATGATTTTATGTTGAACCTATTTGATTTGATCTGGTGCTAGGGTTTGATTAGTCCCCATTTCAAGTTCATTTGAAAAGTTAAACATGATGCACACATGAAGGGCTAGCCTACTGCATACCAGGACTAGGGATGTGACACTGCGATTATTGATGACCGACACGTAAGCACTCAGTGGGGTTTAACAACCATGGGAATCGCTTTGGGACCCCAAAAACGGCGAGTAATAGTCCACAAAACAGGTCAGCATCGATAAAAACCGCGAGTGTTGATAACTGACATGTAAACGTGCCCCGAGTTCATCAATAGTGGAAATCACTCCGGGACCCCAAAACGGTGAGTAATGGTCCATGAAACGGGCCACAATCGTCCAACACTACGAGTATTGATGACCGACACATAAGCGCACCTCGGTGTTCAAACACTATGGAAACTGCTCAGAATTGGCCCAAACCGTCTCTGTTGACGACACACTTAAACGCACCTCGGGGATCTTCAATCGTGGAAACCACTCTAGGACCCCAAAACGGTGGATAGTAGTCGACGAAACGGACCAGAACTGGCCAAAATTGTGAGCGTTGATGACCGACACGTAAACGCACCCCGGGGTTCGTCAATCGTGGAAATCACTTCGGGATCCCAAAACTAAGTAGAAACGGGCCAGAGTCGGCTCAAATTGCGAGTCTTGACGACCAACGTGTAAGCACACGTTGGTATTCGACAACCATGGAAATCGCTTTGGGACCCCAAAACGGTAGGTAATAGTCCACGAAACGGTTCAGAATCGACAAAAAACACTTCTGTTGATGACCGACACTTAAACGCAGCCCGGGGTTTGTCAATCGTGGAAATCGCTACGGGTCCCCAAAACAGTGAGTAATAGTACATGAAACGGGCCAGGATCGGCCAAGACTGCGAGTGTTCATGACCGACACGTAAGCGCGCCATGGGGTTCAACAACTATGGAAATCGCTTCGGACCTCAAAACGGTGAGTAATAGTCCACGAAACGGGTCAGAATTGGCCAAAACCGTGAGTGTTGACGACCTACATGTAAATGCACCCCGGGGATCGTCAATCGTGGAAATCCCTTTTGTACCCCAAAACGGTGAGTAATAGTCCACGAATGGTCCAGAATCAACAAAAACTGTGAGTGTTGATGACCGGCATCTAAACGCACTCCGGGGTTCGTAAATCATGGAAATCGCTCTAGGACCCCAAGACGATGAGTCATAGTGCACGGAACGGGCCAGAATCGGCCATGAATGTTGATGACCAACACGTAAACACACCTTGGGGGTTCAACAACCATGGAATCGCTTCAGGACCCCAAAACGGTGAGTAATAGTCAACAAAATGGGTCAGAATCGACAAAAACCGGGAGTGTTGATGACCGACACGTAAACGCATTGTGGGGTTTATCAATCGTGGAAATCACTCTGGGACCCCAAAACAATGAGTAATAGTCCATGAAACGGGCCAGAATCGTCAAAAACTGCGAGTCTTAATGACCGACACGTAAGCGCACCTTGGAGTTCAAACACTATGGAAATCGCTTCGGGACCCCAAGATGGTGAGTAATAGTCCACAAAACAGCTCAGAATTGGCCAAAACCTTCTGTGTTGATGACGAACACTTAAACGCATCCCGGGGATCGTCAATCGTGGAAATCGCTCTAGGACACCAAACCGATGGGTAGTAGTCCATGAAACGGACCAGAATTGGCCAAAATTGTGAGTGTTGATGACCGACACGTAACCGCACTCCGGGGTTCGTCAATCGTAGGAATCGCTCTGGGACCCCAAAATGATGAGTCATAGTGCACGAAACGGCAAGAATTGGCCAAAACTGCGAGTGTTGATGACCGACATGTAAGCACACCTTGGGGGTTCAACAACCATGGAATCGCTTTGGGACCCCAAAACGGTGAGTAATAGTCCACGAAACGGGTCAGAATCGGCAAAAAAGCGCGACTGTTGATGACCGACACGTAAACGCACCCCGGGGTTCATCAATTGTATAAATCACTCGGGGACCCCAAAACATCAAGTAATAGTCCACGAAACGGGCTCGAATCGGCCAAGACTGCCAGTGTTGTTGACAGAAACAAAGCGCACCTTGGGGTTCAACAACTATGGAACTTGCTTTGGACCCCAAAACGGTGAGTAATAGTCCATGAAACGGGTCAGAATCGACAATATTTGCGAATGTTGATGACCGACACGTACACGCTCACCGTGGTTTGTCAATCATGGAAATCGCTCTAGGACCCCAAAACGATGAGTCATAGTGCACGAAACGGACCAGAATCAGGCAAAAACTACGATTATTGATGACCGACACATAAGCACTCAGTGGGGTTCGACAACCATGGGAATCGATTTGGGACCCCAAGAACGGCGAGTAATAGTCCACAAAACAGGTCAGCGTCGACAAAAACCGCGAGTGTCGATGACTAACATGTAAACGTGCCCCGAGTTCATCAATAGTGGAAATCACTCCGGGACCCCAAAACAGTGAGTAATGGTCCATGAAACGGGCCAAAATCGTCCAACACTACGAGTGTTGATGACCGACACGTAAGCGCACCTCGGTGTTCAAACACTATGGAAACTGCTCAGAATTGGCCCAAACCGTGTCTGTTGACGACATACACTTAAACGCACCCCGGGGATCGTCAATAGTGGAAACCGCTCTAGGACCCCAAAATGGTGGATAGTAGTCCACGAAACGGACCATAACTGGCCAAACTTGTGAGCGTTGATGACCGACACATAAACGCACCCCGGGGTTCGTCAATCGTGGAAATCACTTCGGGATCCCAAAACTAAGTAGAAACAGGCTAGAATCGGCTCAAATTGCGAGTCTTGACGACCAACGCGTAAGCACACGTTGGGATTCGACAACCATGGAAATCGCTTTGGGACCCCAAAACGGTAAGTAATAGTCCACGAAACGGGCCAGAATCGACAAAAAATGCGTCTGTTGATGACCGACACTTAAACGCAGCCCAGGGTTTGTCAATCGTGGAAATCACTATGGGACCCCAAAACAGTGAGTAATAGTACATGAAACGGGCCAGAATCGGCCAAGACTGCGAGTGTTCATGACCAACACGTAAGCGCGCCATGGGGTTCAACAACTATGGAAATCGCTTCGGACCTCAAAACGGTGAGTAATAGTCCACGAAACGGGTCAGAATTGGCCAAAACCGTGAGTGTTGACGACATACATGTAAATGCACCCCGGGGATCGTAAATCGTGGAAATCCTTTTTGTACCCCAAAACGGTGAGTAATAGTCCACGAAACGGTCCAGAATCAACAAAAACTGTGAGTGTTGATGACCGGCATGTAAACGCACTCCGGGGTTCGTAAATCGTGGAAATCGCTCTAGGACCCCAAGACAATGAGTCATAGTGCACGGAACGGGCCAGAATCGGCCAAAACTGTGAATGTTGATGACCGACATGTAAACACACCTTGGGGGTTCAACAACCATGGAATCGCTTCAGGACCCCAAAACGGTGAGTAATAGTCAACGAAATGGGTCAGAATCGACAAAAACCGCGAGTGTTGATGACCGACATGTAAACGCACTGTGGGGTTTATCAATCATGGAAATCTCTCTGGGACCCCAAAACAATGAGTAATAGTCCATGAAACGGGCCAGAATCGTCAAAAACTGCGAGTGTTAATGACCGACACGTAAGCGCACCCTGGAGTTCAAACACTATGGAAATCGCTTCGGGACCCCAAGACGGTGAGTAATAGTCCACAAAACAGCTCAGAATTGGCCAAAACCATCTGTGTTGATGACGAACACTTAAAAGCACCCCGGGGATCGTCAATCTTGGAAATCGCTCTAGGACACCAAACCGATGGGTAGTAGTCCATGAAACGGACCAGAATTGGCCAAAATTGTGAGTGTTGATGAACGACACATAACCGCACTCCGGGGTTCGTCAATCGTCGGAATCGCTCTAGGACCCCAAAACGATGAGTCATAGTGCACGAAACGGCCAAAATCGTCCAACACTACGAGTGTTGATGACCGACACATAAGCGCAACACTATGGAAACTGCTCAGAATTGGCCCAAACCGTCTGTGTTGACGACATACACTTAAACGCACCTCGGGGATCATCAATCGTGGAAACCGCTCTAGGACCACAAAACGGTGGATAGTAGTCCACGAAACGGACAAGAACTGGCCCAAACTGTGAGCGTTGATGACCGACACGTAAACGCACCCTGGGGTTCGTCAATCGTGGAAATCACTTCGGGATCCCAAAACTAAGTAGAAACGGGCCAGAGTCGGCTCCAATTGCGAGTCTTGACGACCAACGCGTAAGCACACGTTGGGATTCAACAACCATGGAAATCGCTTTGGGACCCCAAAACGGTAAGTAATAGTCCACGAAACGGGTCAGAATCGACAAAAAACGTGTCTGTTGATGACCGACACTTAAACTCAGCCCGGGGTTTGTCAATCGTGGAAATCACTACGGGACCCCAAAACAGTGAGTAATAGTACATGAAACGGGCCAGAATCGGCCAAGACTGCGAGTGTTTGATGACCGACACGTAAGCGCGCCATGGGGTTCAACAACTATGGAAATCGCTTCGGACCTCAAAACAGTGAGTAATAGTCCACGAAACGGGTCAGAATTGGCCAAACCCGTGAGTGTTGACGACATACATGTAAATGCACCCCGGGGATCGTCAATCGTGGAAATCCCTTTTGTACCCCAAAACGGTGAGTAATAGTCCACGAAACGGTCCAGAATCAACAAAAACTGTGAGTGTTGATGACCGGCATGTAAACGCACTCCGGGGTTCGTAAATCATGGAAATCGCTCTAGGACCCCAAGACGATGAGTCATAGTGCACGGAACGGGCCAGAATCGGCCATGAATGTTGATGACCGACACGTAAACACACCTTGGGGGTTCAACAACCATGGAATCGCTTTAGGACCCCAAAACGGTGAGTAATAGTCAACGAAATGGGTCAGAATCGACAAAAACCGCGAGTGTTGATGACCGACACGTAAACGCATTGTGGGGTTTATCAATCGTGGAAATCACTCTGGGACCCCAAAACAATGAGTAATAGTCCATGAAACGGGCCAGAATCGTCAAAAACTGCGAGTGTTAATGACCGACACGTAAGCGCAACTTGGAGTTCAAACACTATGGAATCGCTTCGGGACCCCAAGACGGTGAGTAATAGTCCACAAAACAGCTCAGAATTGGCCAAAACCTTCTGTGTTGATGACAAACACTTAAACGCATCCCGGGGATCGTCAATCTTGGAAATCGCTCTAGGACACCAAACCGATGGGTAGTAGTCCATGAAACGGACCAGAATTGGCCAAAATTGTGAGTGTTGATGACCGACACGTAACCGCACTCCGGGGTTCGTCAATCGTAGGAATCGCTCTGGGACCCCAAAATGATGAGTCATAGTGCACGAAACGGCCAGAATTGGCCAAAACTGCGAGTGTTGATGACCGACATGTAAGCACACCTTGGGGGTTCAACAACCATGGAATCGCTTTGGGACCCCAAAGCAGTGAGTAATAGTCCACGAAACGGGTCAGAATCGGCAAAAAAGCGCGACTGTTGATGACCGACACGTAAACGCACCCCGGGGTTCATCAATTGTATAAATCACTCGGGGACCCCAAAACATCAAGTAATAGTCCACGAAACGGGCTCGAATCGGCCAAGACTGCCAGTGTTGTTGACAGACACAAAGCACACCTTGGGGTTCAACAACTATGGAACTTGGTTTGGACCCCAAAACGGTGAGTAATAGTCCATGAAACGGGTCAAAATCGACAATATTTGCGAATGTTGATGACCGACACGTACACGCTCACCGTGGTTTGTCAATCATGGAAATCGCTCTAGGACCCCAAAACGATGAGTCATAGTGCACGAAACGGACCAGAATCAGGCAAAAACTACGATTATTGATGACCGACACATAAGCACTCAGTGGGGTTCGACAACCATGGGAATCGATTTGGGACCCCAAGAACGGCGAGTAATAGTCCACAAAACAGGTCAGCGTCGACTAAAACCGTGAGTGTCGATGACTAACATGTAAACGTGCCCCGAGTTCATCAATAGTGGAAATCACTCCGGGACCCCAAAACAGTGAGTAATGGTCCATGAAACGGGCCAAAATCGTCCAACACTACGAGTGTTGATGACCGACACGTAAGCGCACCTCGGTGTTCAAACACTATGGAAACTGCTCAGAATTGGCCCAAACCGTGTCTGTTGACGACATACACTTAAACGCACCCCAGGGATCGTCAATAGTGGAAACCGCTCTAGGACCCCAAAATGGAGGATCGTAGTCCACGAAACGGACCATAACTGGCCAAACTTGTGAGCGTTGATGACCGACACATAAACGCACCCCGGGGTTCGTCAATCGTGGAAATCACTTCGGGATCCCAAAACTAAGTAGAAACAGGCTAGAATCGGCTCAAATTGCGAGTCTTGACGACCAACGCGTAAGCACACGTTGGGATTCGACAACCATGGAAATCGCTTTGGGACCCCAAAACGGTAAGTAATAGTCCACGAAACGGGCCAGAATCGACAAAAAATGCGTCTGTTGATGACCGACACTTAAACGCAGCCTAGGGTTTGTCAATCATGGAAATCACTATGGGACCCCAAAACAGTGAGTAATAGTACATGAAACGGGCCAGAATCGGCCAAGACTGCGAGTGTTCATGACCAACACGTAAGCGCGCCATGGGGTTCAACAACTATGGAAATCGCTTCGGACCTCAAAACGGTGAGTAATAGTCCACGAAACGGGTCAGAATTGGCCAAAACCGTGAGTGTTGACGACATACATGTAAATGCACCCCGGGGATCGTAAATCGTGGAAATCCTTTTTGTACCCCAAAATTGTGAGTAATAGTCCACGAAACGGTCCAGAATCAACAAAAACTGTGAGTGTTGATGACCGGCATGTAAACGCACTCCGGGGTTCGTAAATCGTGGAAATAGCTCTAGGACCCCAAGACGATGAGTCATAGTGCACGGAACGGGCCAGAATCGGCCAAAACTGTGAATGTTGATGACCGACATGTAAACACACCTTAGGGGTTCAACAACCATGGAATCGCTTCAGGACCCCAAAACGGTGAGTAATAGTCAACGAAATGGGTCAGAATCGACAAAAACCGCGAGTGTTGATGACCGACATGTAAACGCACTGTGGGGTTTATCAATCATGGAAATCTCTCTGGGACCCCAAAACAATGAGTAATAGTCCATGAAACGGGCCAGAATCGTCAAAAACTGCGAGTGTTAATGACCGGCACGTAAGCGCACCCTGGAGTTCAAACACTATGGAAATCGCTTCGGGACCCCAAGACGGTGAGTAATAGTCCACAAAACAGCTCAGAATTGGCCAAAACCATCTGTGTTGATGACGAACACTTAAAAGCACCCCGGGGATCGTCAATCTTGGAAATCGCTCTAGGACACCAAACCGATGGGTAGTAGTCCGTGAAACGGACCAGAATTGGCCAAAATTGTGAGTGTTGATGACCGACACATAACCGCACTCCGGGGTTCGTCAATCGTCGGAATCGCTCTAGGACCCCAAAATGATGAGTCATAGTGCACGAAACGGCCAGAATTGGCCAAAACTGCGAGTGTTGATGACCGACATGTAAGCACACCTTGGGGTTCAACAACTATGGAAATCGCTTTGGACCCCAAAACGGTGAGTAATAGTCCACGAAACGGTCCAGAATCGACAAAAACCGTGAGTGTTGATGACCGGCACGTAAACGCACTCCGGGGTTCGTAAATCATGGAAATCACTCTAGGACCCCAAAACAATGAGTGACACGTAAACATTGTGCACGAAACGGGCCAGAATTGGCCAAAACTGCAAATGTTGATGACCGACACGTAAACACACCTTGGGGGTTCAACAACCATGGAATCGCTTCAGGACCCCAAAACGGTGAGTAATAGTCAACGAAATGGGTCAGAATCGACAAAAATCGCGAGTGTTGATGACCGACACGTTAACGCACTGCGGGATTTATCAATCGCGGAAATCACTCTGGGACCCCAAAACAATGAGTAATAGTCCATGAAACGGACCAGAATTGGCCAAAATTGTGAGTGTTGATGACTGACACATAACCGCACTCCGAGGTTCGTCAATCGTGGGAATCGCTCTAGGACACTAAAACGATGAGTCATAGTGCACGAAACGGCCAGAATTGGCCAAAACTGCGATTGTTGATGACCGACATGTAAGCACACCTTGGGGGTTCAACAACCATGGAATCGCTTTGGGACCCCAAAACGGTGAGTAATAGTCCATGAAACGGGCCAGAATCGGCAAAAAAGCGCGACTGTTGATGACCGACACGTAAACGCACCCCGGGGTTCATCAATTGTATAAATCACTCGGGGACCCCAAAACATCGAGTAATAGTCCACGAAACGGGCTCGAAATGTCCAAGACTGCCAGGGTTGTTTACAGACACGAAGCGCACCTTGGGGTTCAACAACTATGGAAATCGCTTTGGACCCCAAAACGGTGAGTAATAGTCCATGAAACGGGTCAGAATCGACAATATTTGCGAATGTTGATGACCGACACGTACACGCTCACCGGGGTTTGTCAATCATGGAAATCGCTCTAGGACCCCAAAACGATGACTCATAGTGCACGAAACGGACCAGAATCAGGCAAAAACTACGATTATTGATGACCGACACATAAGCACTCAGCGGGGTTCAACAACCATGGGAATCGATTTGGGACCCCAAAAACGGCGAGTAATAGTCCACGAAACAGGTCAGCATCGACAAAAAACCGCGAGTGTTGATGACTGACATGTAAACGCGTCCCGGGTTCATCAATAGCGGAAATCACTCCGGGACCCCAAAACAGTGAGTAATGGTCCATGAGATGGGCCAAAATCGTCCAACACTACGAGTGTTGATGACCGACACGTAAGCGCACCTCGGTGTTCAAACACTATGGTAACTGCTCAGAATTGGCCCGAACCGTCTCTGTTGATGACATACACTTAAACACACTCCGGGGATCGTCAATCGTGGAAACCGCTCTAGGACCCCAACACGGTGGGTAGTAGTCCACGAAACGGACCAGAACTGGCCAAAATTGTGAGCGTTGATGACCTACACGTAAACGCACCCCGGGGTTCGTCAATCGTGGAAATCACTTCGGGATCCCAAAACTAAGTAGAAACGGGCCAGAATCGGCTCAGATTGCGAGTCTTGACGACCAATGCGTAAGCACACGTTGGGATTCGACAACCATGCCATGGAAATCGCTTTGGGACTCCAAAACGGTAAGTAATAGTCCATGAAACGGGTCAGAATCGACAAAAAACGCGACTGTTGATGACCGACACTTAAACGCAGCCCGGGGTTTCTCAATCGTGGAAATCACTACGGGACCCGAAAACAGTGAGTAATAGTACATGAAACGGGCCAGAATCGGCCAAGACTGTGAGTGTCCATGACCGACACGTAAGCGCACCATGGGGTTCAACAACTATGGAAATCGCTTCGGACCCCAAAACGGTGAGTAATAGTCCACTAAACGGGTCAGAATTGGCCAAAACCGTGAGTGTTGACGACGTACATGTAAATGCACCCCGGGGATCGTCAATCGTGGAAATCCCTTTTGTACCCCAAAACGGTGAGTAATAGTCCACGAAACGGTCCAGAATCGACAAAAACCGTGAGTGTTGATGACCGGCACGTAAACGCACTCCGGGGTTCGTAAATCATGGAAATCACTCTAGGACCCCAAAACAATGAGTCATTGTGCACGAAACGGGCCAGAATTGGCCAAAACTGCAAATGTTGATGACCGACACGTAAACACATCTTGGGGGTTCAACAACCATGGAATCGCTTCAGGACCCCAAAACGGTGAGTA
The DNA here is from genome assembly GCF_002162155.2 of Triticum dicoccoides. Classification (NCBI taxonomy): domain Eukaryota; kingdom Viridiplantae; phylum Streptophyta; class Magnoliopsida; order Poales; family Poaceae; genus Triticum; species Triticum dicoccoides. Next base: position 2,481,771 of record NC_041389.1, read on the forward strand.
ATAGTCAACGAAATGGGTCAGAATCGACAAAAATCGCGAGTGTTGATGACCGACACATTAACGCACTGCGGGATTTATCAATCGCGGAAATCACTCTGGGACCCCAAAACAATGAGTAATAGTCCATGAAACGGACCAGAATTGGCCAAAATTGTGAGTGTTGATGACTGACACATAACCGCACTCCGAGGTTCGTCAATCGTGGGAATCGCTCTAGGACACTAAAACGATGAGTCATAGTGCACGAAACGGCCAGAATTGGCCAAAACTGCGATTGTTGATGACCGACATGTAAGCACACCTTGGGGGTTCAACAACCATGGAATCGCTTTGGGACCCCAAAACGGTGAGTAATAGTCCATGAAACGGGCCAGAATCGGCAAAAAAGTGCGACTGTTGATGACCGACACGTAAACGCACCCCGGGGTTCATCAATTGTATAAATCACTCGGGGACCCCAAAACATCGAGTAATAGTCCACGAAACGGGCTCGAATCGGCCAAGACTGCCAGTGTTGTTGACAGACACGAAGCGCACTTTGGGTTCAACAACTATGGAAATCGCTTTGGACCCCAAAACGGTGAGTAATAGTCCATGAAACGGGTCATAATCGACAATATTTGCGAATGTTGATGACCGACACATACACGCACACTGGAGTTTGTCAATCGTGGAAATTGATCTAGGACCCCAAAATGATGAGTCATAGTGCACGAAACGGACCAGAATCGGGCAAAAACTGCGAGTATTGATGACCGACAAGTAAGCACTCAGTGGGGTTCAACAACCATGGGAATCGTTTTGGGACCCCAAAAACAGCGAGTAATAGTCCACCAAACAGGTCAGCATCGACAAAAACCGCAAGTGTTGATGACTGACATGTAAACGCGCCCCGGGTTCATCAATAGTGGAAATCACTCCGGGACCCCAAAACGGTGAGTAATGGTCCATGAAACGGGCCAAAATCGTCCGAAACTGCGAGTGTTGATGACCGACACGTAAGCGCACCTCGGTGTTCAAACACTATGGAAACTGCTCAGAATTGGCCCAAACCGTCTCTGTTGACGACATTCACTTAAAGGCACCCCGGGGATCGTCAATCGTGGAAACCGCTCTAGGACCCCAAAACGGTGGGTAGTAGTCCATGAAACGGACCAGAACTGGCCAAAATTGTGAGCGTTGATGACCGACACATAAACCCACCCCGGGGTTCGTCAATCATGGAAATCACTTCGGGATCCCAAAACTAAGTAGAAACAGGCCAGAATCGGCTCAAATTGCGAGTCTTCACGAACAACGTGTAAGCACACGTTTGGATTCGACAACCATGGAAATCGCTTTGGGACCCCAAAACGGTATGTAATAGTCCACGAAACGGGTCAGAATCGACAAAAAACACGACTGTTGATGACCGACACTTAAACGCAGCCCGGGGTTTGTCAATCGTGGAAATCACTACGGGACCCCAAAACAGTGAGTAATAGTACATGAAACGGGCTAGAATCGGCCAAGACTGCGAGTGTTCATGACCGACACGTAAGCGCACCATGGGGTTCAACAACTATGGAAATCGCTTCGGACCCCAAAACGGTGAGTAATAGTCCACGAAACGGGTCAGACTTGGCCAAAACCGTGAGTGTTGACGACGTACATGTAAATGCACCACGGGTATCGTCAATCGTGGAAATCCCTTTTGTACCCCAAAACGGTGAGTAATAGTCTACGAAACGGCCCAGAATCGACAAAAAAAGTGAGTGTTGATGACCGGCACGTAAACGCACTCCGGGGTTCGTAAATCATGGAAATCGCTCTAGGACCGCAAAACAATGAGTCAAACTGCACGAAACCGGCCAGAATCGGCCAAAACTGCGAATGTTGATGACCGACACGTAAACACACCTTGGGGGTTCAACAACCATGGAATCGCTTCAGGACCCCAAAACGGTGAGTAATAGTCAACGAAATGGGTCAGAATTGACAAAAACCACGAGTGTTGATGACCGACACGTAAACGCACTGCGGGGTTTATCAATCGTGGAAATCACTCTGGGACCCCAAAACAATGAGTAATAGTCCATGAAACGGGCCAGATCGTCAAAAACTGCGAGTGTTAATGACTGACACGTAAGCGCACCTTGGAGTTCAAACACTATGGAAATCGCTTCGGGACCCCAAGACGGTAAGTAATAGTCCACGAAACAGCTCAGAATTGGCCAAAACCATCTGTGTTGATGACGAACACTTAAACGCACCCCGGGGATCGTCAATCGTGGAAATCGCTCTAGGACACCAAAACGATGGGTAGTAGTACATGAAACAGACCAGAATTGGCCAAAATTGTGAGTGTTGATGACCGACACGTAACCACACTCCGGGGTTCGTCAATCGTGGGAATCGCTATAGGACCCCAAAACGATGAGTCATAGTGCACGAAACGGCCAGAATTGGCCAAAACTGTCAGTGTTGATGACCGACACGTAAGCACACCTTGGGGGTTCAACAACCATGGAATCGCTTTGGGACCCCAAAACGGTGAGTAATAGTCCACGAAACAGGTCAGAATCGGGAAAAAAGCGCGACTGTTGATGACCGACACGTAAACGCACCCCGAGGTTCATCAATTGTATAAATCACTCGGGGACCTCAAAACATCGAGTAATAGTCCACGAAACGAGATCGAATCGGCCAAGACTGCCAGTGTTGTTGACAGACACGAAGCGCACCTTGGGGTTCAACAACTATGGAAATCACTTTGGACCCCAAAACGGTGAGTAATAGTCCATGAAACGGGTCAGAATTGACAAGATTATTGAATGTTGATGACCGACACGTACACACACAGCGGGGTTTGTCAATCGTGGAAATCGCTCTAGGACCCCAAAACGATGAGTCATAGTGCACGAAAAGGACCAGAATCAGGCAAAAACTGCGATTATTGATGACCGACACGTAAGCACTCAGTGGGGTTCAACAACCATGGAAATCGCTTTGGGACCCCAAAAACGGCGAGTAATAGTCCACGAAACAGGTCAGGATCGACAAAAACCGCGAGTGTTGATGACTGACATGTAAACGCGCCCCGGGTTCATCAATAGTGGAAATCACTCCGGGACCCCAAAACGGTGAGTAATGGTCCATGAAACGGGCCAAAATCGTCCAACACTTCGAGTGTTGATGACCGACACGTAAGCGCACCTCGGTGTTCAAACACTATGGAAACTGCTCAGAATTGGCCCAAACCGTCTCTGTTGACGACATTCACTTAAAGGCACCCCGGGGATCATCAATCGTGGAAACCACTCTAGGACCCCAAAACGGTGGGTAGTAGTCCATGAAACGGACCAGAACTGGCCAAAATTGTGAGTGTTGATGACCGACACATAAACACACCCCGGGGTTCGTCAATCGTGGAAATCACTTCGGGATCCCAAAACTAAGTAGAAACAGGCTAGAATCGGCTCAAATTGCGAGTCTTGACGACCAACGCGTAAGCACACGTTTGGATTCGACAACCATGGAAATCGCTTTGGGACCCCAAAACGGTATGTAATAGTCCACGAAACGGGTCAGAATCGACAAAAAACACGACTGTTGATGACCGACACTTAAACGCAGCCCGGGGTTTGTCAATCGTGGAAATCACTACGGAACCCCAAAACAGTGAGTAATAGTACATGAAACGGGCCAGAATCGGCCAAGACTGTGAGTGTTCATGACCGACACGTAAGCGCACCATGGGGTTCAACAACTATGGAAATCGCTTTGGACCCCAAAACGGTGAGTAATAGTCCACGAAACGGGTCAGACTTGGCCAAAACCGTGAGTGTTGACGACATACATGTAAATGCACCCCGGGGATCGTCAATCGTGGAAATCCCTTTTGTACCCAAAACGGTGAGTAATAGTCCACGAAACGGCCCAGAATCGACAAAAACCGTGAGTGTTGATGACCGGCACGTAAACGCACTCCGGGGTTCGTAAATCATGGAAATCGCTCTAGGACCGCAAAACGATGAGTCAAACTAAACGAAACCGGCCAGAATCAGCCAAAACTGCGAATGTTGATGACCGACACGTAAACACACCTTGGGGGTTCAACAACCATGGAATCGCTTCAGGACCCCAAAACGGTGAGTAATAGTCAACGAAATGGGTCAGAATCAACAAAAACCACGAGTGTTGATGACCGATACGTAAACGCACTGCGGGGTTTATCAATCGTGGAAATCACTCTGGGACCCCAAAACAATGAGTAATAGTCCATGAAACGAGCCAGATCGTCAAAAACAGCGAGTGTTAATGACCGACACGTAAGCGCACCTTGGAGTTCAAACACTATGGAAATCGCTTCGGGACCCCAAGACGGTAAGTAATAGTCCACGAAACAGCTCAGAATTGGCCAAAACCATCTGTGTTGATGACGAACACTTAAACGCACCCCGAGGATCGTCAATCGTGGAAATCGCTCTAGGACACCAAAACGATGGGTAGTAATCCATGAAACGGACCAGAATTGGCCAAAATTGTGAGTGTTGATGACCGACACGTAACCACACTCCGGGGTTCGTCAATCGTGGGAATCGCTCTAGGACCCCAAAACGATGAGTCATAGTGCACGAAACGGCTAGAATTGGCCAAAACTATGAGTGTTGATGACCGACACGTAAGCACACCTTGGGGGTTCAACAACCATGGAATCACTTTGGGACCCCAAAACGGTGAGTAATAGTCCACGAAACAGGTCAGAATCGGCAAAAAAGCGCGACTGTTGATGATCGACACGTAAACGCACCCCGAGGTTCATCAATTGTACAAATCACTCGGGGACCTCAAAACATCGAGTAATAGTCCACGAAACGGGATCGAATCGGCCAAGACTGCCAGTGTTGTTGACAGACACGAAGCGCACCTTGGGGTTCAACAACTATGGAAATCACTTTGGACCCCAAACGGTGAGTAATAGTCCATGAAACGGGTCAGAATTGACAATATTTGCGAATGTTGATGACCGACACGTACACACACAGCGGGGTTTGTCAATCGTGGAAATCGCTCTAGGACCCCAAAACGATGAGTCATAGTGCACGAAACGGACCAGAATCAGGCAAAAACTGTGATTATTGATGACCGACACGTAAGCACTCAGTGGGGTTCAACAACCATGGAAATCGCTTTGGGACCCCAAAAACGGCGAGTAATATTCCACGAAACAGGTCAGGATCGACAAAAACCGCGAGTGTTGATGACTGACATCTAAACGCGCCCCGGGTTCATCAATAGTGGAAATCACTCCGGGACCCCAAAACGGTGAGTAATGGTCCATGAAACGGGCCAAAGTCGTCCAACACTTCGAGTGTTGATGACCGACACGTAAGCGCACCTCTGTGTTCAAACACTATGGAAACTGCTCAGAATTGGCCCAAACCGTCTCTGTTGACGACATTCACTTAAAGGCACCCCGGGGATCGTCAATCGTGGAAACCGCTCTAGGACCCCAAAACGGTGGGTAGTAGTCCACGAAACGGACCAGAACTGGCCAAAATTGTGAGCGTTGATGACCGACGCGTAAACGCACCCCGGGGTTCGTCAATCATGGAAATCACTTCGGGATCCCAAAACTAAGTAGAAACGGGCCAGAATCGGCTCAAATTGCGAGTCTTGACGACCAACGCGTAAGCACATGTTTGGATTCGACAACCATGGAAATCGCTTTGGGACCCCAAAACGGTATGTAATAGTCCACGAAACGGGTCAGAATTGACAAAAAACACGACTGTTGATGACCGACACTTAAACGCAGCCCGGGGTTTGTCAATCGTGGGAATCACTACGGGACCCCAAAACAGTGAGTAATAGTACATGAAACGGGCCAGAATCGGCCAAGACTGCGAGTGTTCATGACTGACACGTAAGCGCACCATGGGGTTCAACAACTATGGAAATCGCTTCGGACCCCAAAACGGTGAGTAATAGCCACGAAACGGGTCAGAATTGGCCAAAACGGTGAGTGTTGACGACGTACATGCAAATGCACCCCGGGGATCGTCAATCGTGGAAATCCCTTTTGTACCCCAAAACGGTGAGTAATAGTCCAGGAAACGGTCCAGAATCGACAAAAACCGTGAGTGTTGATGACCGGAACGTAAACGCACTCCGGGGTTCGTAAATCATGGAAATCGCTCTAGGACCGCAAAACGATGAGTCAAACTGCACGAAACCGGCCAGAATCGGCCAAAACTGCGAATGTTGATGACCGACACGTAAACACACCTTGGGGGTTGAACAACCATGGAATCGCTTCAGGACCCCAAAACGGTGAGTAATAGTCAACGAAATGGGTCAGAATCGACAAAAACCACGAGTGTTGATGACCGACACGTAAACGCACTGCGGGGTTTATCAATCGTGGAAATCACTCTGGGACCCCAAAACAATGAGTAATAGTCCATGAAACGGGCCAGATCGTCAAAAACTGCGAGTGTTAATGACCGACACGGAAGCGCACCTTGGAGTTCAAACACTATGGAAATCGCTTCGGGACCCCAAGACGGTAAGTAATAGTCCACGAAACAGCTCAGAATTGGCCAAAACCATCTGTGTTGATGACGAACACTTAAACGCACCCCGGGGATCGTCAATCGTGGAAATCGCTCTAGGACACCAAAACGATGGGTAGTAATCCATGAAACGGACCAGAATTGGCCAAAATTGTGAGTGTTGATGACCGACACGTAACCGCACTCCGGGATTCGTCAATCGTGGGAATCTCTCTAGGACCCCAAAACGATGAGTCATAGTGCACGAAACGGCCAGAATTGGCCAAAACTGTGAGTGTTGATGACCGACACGTAAGCACACCTTGGGGGTTCAACAACCATGGAATCGCTTTGGGACCCCAAAACGGTGAGTAATAGTCCACGAAACAGGTCAGAATCGGCAAAAAGCGCGACTATTGATGACCGACATGTAAACGCACCTCAGGGTTCATCAATTGTATAAATCACTCGGGGACCCCAAAACATCGAGTAATAGTCCACGAAACGGGCTCGAATCGGCCAAGACTGCCAGTGTTCTTGACAGACACGAAGCGCAATTTGGGGTTCAACAACTATGGAAATCACTTTGGACCCCAAAACGGTGAGTAATAGTCCATGAAACGGGTCAGAATCGACAAGATTTGCGAATGTTGATGACCGACACGTACACACACAGCGGGGTTTGTCAATCGTGGAAATCTCTCTAGGACCCCAAAACAATGAGTCATAGTGCACGAAACGGACCAGAATCAGGCAAAAACAGCGATTATTGATGACCGACATGTAAGCACTCAGTGGGGTTCAACAACCATGGAAATCGCTTTGGGACCCCAAAAACGACGAGTAATAGTCCACGAAATAGGTCAGGATCGACAAAAACCGCGAGTGTTGATGACTGACATGTAAACGCGCCCCGGGTTCATCAATAGTGGAAATCACTCTGGGACCCCAAAACGGTGAGTAATGGTCCATGAAACGGGCCAAAATCGTCCAAAACTGCGAGTGTTGATGACCGACACGTAAGCGCACCTCGGTGTTCAAACACTATGGAAACTGCTCAGAATTGGCCCAAACCGTCTTTGTTGACGACATTCACTTAAAGGCACCCCGGGGATCGTCAATCGTGGAAACCACTCTAGGACCCCAAAACGGTGGGTAGTAGTCCATGAAACGGACCAGAACTGGCCAAAATTGTGAGCGTTGATGACCGACACATAAACACACCCCGGGGTTCGTCAATCGTGGAAATCACTTCGGGATCCCAAAACTAAGTAGAAACAGGCTAGAATCGGCTCAAATTGCGAGTCTTGACGACCAACGCGTAAGCACACGTTTGGATTCGACAACCATGGAAATCGCTTTGGGACCCCAAAACGGTATGTAATAGTCCACGAAACGGGTCAGAATCGACAAAAAACACGACTGTTGATGACCGACACTTAAACGCAGCCCGGGGTTTGTCAATCGTGGAAATCACTACGGGACCCCAAAACAGTGAGCAATAGTACATGAAACGGGCCAGAATCGGCCAAGACTGTGAGTGTTCATGACCGACACGTGAGCGCACCATGGGGTTCAACAACTATGGAAATCGCTTTGGACCCCAAAACGGTGAGTAATAGTCCACGAAACGGGTCAGACTTGGCCAAAACCGTGAGTGTTGACGACATACATGTAAATGCACCCCGGGGATCGTCAATCGTGGAAATCCCTTTTGTACCCAAAACGGTGAGTAATAGTCCACGAAACGGCCCAGAATCGACAAAAACCGTGAGTGTTGATGACCGGCACATAAACGCACTCCGGGGTTCGTAAATCATGGAAATCGCTCTAGGACCGCAAAACGATGAGTCAAACTGCACGAAACCGGCCAGAATCAGCCAAAACTGCGAATGTTGATGACCGACACGTAAACACACCTTGGGGGTTCAACAACCATGGAATCGCTTCAGGACCCCAAAACGGTGAGTAATAGTCAACGAAATGGGTCAGAATCGACAAAAACCACGAGTGTTGATGACCGACACGTAAACGCACTGCGGGGTTTATCAATCATAGAAATCACTCTGGGACCCCAAAACAATGAGTAATAGTCCATGAAACGGGCCAGATCGTCAAAAACTACGAGTGTTAATGACCGACACGTAAGCGCACCTTGGAGTTCAAACACTATGGAAATAGCTTCGGGACCGCAAGACGGTAAGTAATAGTCCACGAAACAGCTCAGAATTGGCCAAAACCATCTGTGTTGATGACGAACACTTAAACGCACCCCGGGGATCGTCAATCGTGGAAATCGCTCTAGGACACCAAAACGATGGGTAGTAGTCCATGAAACGGACCAGAATTGGTCAAAATTGTGAGTGTTGATGACCGACACGTAACCGCACTCCGGGATTCGTCAATCGTGGGAATCTCTCTAGGACCCCAAAACGATGAGTCATAGTGCACGAAACGGCCAGAATTGGCCAAAACTGTGAGTGTTGATGACCGACACGTAAGCACACCTTGGGGGTTCAACAACCATGGAATCGCTTTGGGACCCCAAAACGGTGAGTAATAGTCCACGAAACAGGTCAGAATCGGCAAAAAGCGCGACTATTGATGACCGACATGTAAACGCACCTCGGGGTTCATCAATTGTATAAATCACTCGGGGACCCCAAAACATCGAGTAATAGTCCACGAAACGGGCTCGAATCGGCCAAGACTGCCAGTGTTGTTGACAGACACGAAGCGCAATTTGGGGTTCAACAACTATGGAAATCACTTTGGACCCCAAAACGGTGAGTAATAGTCCATGAAACGGGTCAGAATCGACAAGATTTGCGAATGTTGATGACCGACACGTACACACACAGCGGGTTTTGTCAATCGTGGAAATCTCTCTAGGACCCCAAAACAATGAGTCATAGTGCACGAAACGGACCAGAATCAGGCAAAAACTGCGATTATTGATGACCGACATGTAAGCACTCAGTGGGATTCAACAACCATGGAAATCGCTTTGGGACCCCAAAAACGACGAGTAATAGTCCACGAAACAGGTCAGGATCGACAAAAACCGCGAGTGTTGATGACTGACATGTAAACGCGCCCCGGGTTCACCAATAGTGGAAATCACTCTGGGACCCCAAAACGGTGAGTAATGGTCCATGAAACGGGCCAAAATCGTCCAAAACTGCGAGTGTTGATGACCGACACGTAAGCGCACCTCGATGTTCAAACACTATGGAAACTGCTCAGAATTGGCCCAAACCGTCTTTGTTGACGACATTCACTTAAAGGCACCCCGGGGATCGTCAATCGTGGAAACCACTCTAGGACCCCAAAACGGTGGGTAGTAGTCCATGAAACGGACCAGAACTGGCCAAAATTGTGAGCGTTGATGACCGACACATAAACACACCCCGGGGTTCGTCAATCGTGGAAATCACTTCGGGATCCCAAAACTAAGTAGAAACAGGCTAGAATCGGCTCAAATTGCGAGTCTTGACGACCAACGCGTAAGCACACGTTTGGATTCGACAACCATGGAAATCGCTTTGGGACCCAAAAACGGTATGTAATAGTCCACGAAACGGGTCAGAATCGACAAAAAACACGACTGTTGATGACCGGCACTTAAACGCAGCCCGGGGTTTGTCAATCGTGGAAATCACTACGGGACCCCAAAACAGTGAGTAATAATACATGAAACGGGCCAGAATCGGCCAAGACTGTGAGTGTTCATGACCGACACGTGAGCGCACCATGGGGTTCAACAACTATGGAAATCGCTTTGGACCCCAAAACGGTGAGTAATAGTCCACGAAACGGGTCAGACTTGGCCAAAACCGTGAGTGTTGACGACATACATGTAAATGCACCCCGGGGATCGTCAATCGTGGAAATCCCTTTTGTACCCAAAACGGTGAGTAATAGTCCACGAAACGGCCCAGAATCGACAAAAACCGTGAGTGTTGATGACCGGCACGTAAACGCACTCCGGGGTTCGTAAATCATGGAAATCGCTCTAGGACCGCAAAACGATGAGTCAAACTGCACGAAACCGGCCAGAATCAGCCAAAACTGCGAATGTTGATGACCGACACATAAACACACCTTGGGGGTTCAACAACCATGGAATCGCTTCAGGACCCCAAAACGGTGAGTAATAGTCAACGAAATGGGTCAGAATCGACAAAAACCACGAGTGTTGATGACCGACACGTACACGCACTGCGGGGTTTATCAATCGTGGAAATCACTCTGGGACCCCAAAACAATGAGTAATAGTCCATGAAACGGGCCAGATCGTCAAAAACTGCGAGTGTTAATGACCGACACGTAAGCGCACCTTGGAGTTCAAACACTATGGAAATCGCTTCGGGACCGCAAGACGGTAAGTAATAGTCCACGAAACAGCTCAGAATTGGCCAAAACCATCTGTGTTGATGACGAACACTTAAACGCACCCCGGGGATCGTCAATCGTGGAAATCTCTCTAGGACACCAAAACGATGGGTAGTAGTCCATGAAACGGACCAGAATTGGTCAAAATTGTGAGTGTTGATGACCGACACGTAACCGCACTCCGGGATTCGTCAATCGTGGGAATCTCTCTAGGACCCCAAAACGATGAGTCATAGTGCACGAAACGGCCAGAATTGGCCAAAACTGTGAGTGTTGATGACCGACACGTAAGCACACCTTGGGGGTTCAACAACCATGGAATCGCTTTGGGACCCCAAAACGGTGAGTAATAGTCCACGAAACAGGTCAGAATCGGCAAAAAGCGCGACTATTGATGACCGACATGTAAACGCACCTCGGGGTTCATCAATTGTATAAATCACTCGGGGACCCCAAAACATCGAGTAATAGTCCACGAAACGGGCTCGAATCGGCCAAGACTGCCAGTGTTGTTGACAGACACGAAGCGCAATTTGGGGTTCAACAACTATGGAAATCACTTTGGACCCCAAAACGGTGAGTAATAGTCCATGAAACGGGTCAGAATCGACAAGATTTGCGAATGTTGATGACCGACACGTACACACACAGCGGGTTTTGTCAATCGTGGAAATCTCTCTAGGACCCCAAAACCATGAGTCATAGTGCACGAAACGGACCAGAATCAGGCAAAAACTGCGATTATTGATGACCGACATATAAGCACTCAGTGGGATTCAACAACCATGGAAATCGCTTTGGGACCCCAAAAACGACGAGTAATAGTCCACGAAACAGGTCAGGATCGACAAAAACCGCGAGTGTTGATAACTGACATGTAAACGCGCCCCGGGTTCACCAATAGTGGAAATCACTCTGGGACCCCAAAACGGTGAGTAATGGTCCATGAAACGGGCCAAAATCGTCCAAAACTGCGAGTGTTGATGACCGACACGTAAGCGCACCTCGGTGTTCAAACACTATGGAAACTGCTCAGAATTGGCCCAAACCGTCTTTGTTGACGACATTCACTTAAAGGCACCCCGGGGATCGTCAATCGTGGAAACCACTCTAGGACCCCAAAACGGTGGGTAGTAGTCCATGAAACGGACCAGAACTGGCCAAAATTGTGAGCGTTGATGACCGACACATAAACACACCCCGGGGTTCGTCAATCGTGGAAATCACTTCGGGATCCCAAAACTAAGAAGAAACAGGCTAGAATCGGCTCAAATTGCGAGTCTTGACGACCAACGCGTAAGCACACGTTTGGATTCGACAACCATGGAAATCGCTTTGGGACCCCAAAGCGGTATGTAATAGTCCACGAAACGGGTCAGAATCGACAAAAAACACGACTGTTGATGACCGACACTTAAACGCAGCCCGGGGTTTGTCAATCGTGGAAATCACTACGGGACCCCAAAACAGTGAGTAATAGTACATGAAACGGGCCAGAATCGGCCAAGACTGTGAGTGTTCATGACCGACACGTGAGCGCACCATGGGGTTCAACAACTATGGAAATCGCTTTGGACCCCAAAACGGTGAGTAATAGTCCACGAAACGGGTCAGACTTGGCCAAAACCGTGAGTGTTGACGACATACATGTAAATGCACCCCGGGGATCGTCAATCGTGGAAATCCCTTTTGTACCCAAAACGGTGAGTAATAGTCCACGAAATGGCCCAGAATCGACAAAAACCGTGAGTGTTGATGACCGGCACGTAAACGCACTCCGGGGTTCGTAAATCATGGAAATCGCTCTAGGACCGCAAAACGATGAGTCAAACTGCACGAAACCGGCCAGAATCAGCCAAAACTGCGAATGTTGATGACCGACACGTAAACACACCTTGGGGGTTCAACAACCATGGAATCGCTTCAGGACCCCAAAACGGTGAGTAATAGTCAACGAAATGGGTCAGAATCGACAAAAACCACGAGTGTTGATGACCGACACGTAAACGCACTGCGGGGTTTATCAATCGTGGAAATCACTCTGGGACCCCAAAACAATGAGTAATAGTCCATGAAACGGGCCAGATCGTCAAAAACTGCGAGTGTTAATGACCGACACGGAAGCGCACCTTGGAGTTCAAACACTATGGAAATCGCTTCGGGACCCCAAGACGGTAAGTAATAGTCCACGAAACAGCTCAGAATTGGCCAAAACCATCTGTGTTGATGACGAACACTTAAACGCACCCCGGGGATCGTCAATCGTGGAAATCGCTCTAGGACACCAAAACGATGGGTAGTAATCCATGAAACGGACCAGAATTGGCCAAAATTGTGAGTGTTGATGACCGACACGTAACCACACTCCGGGGTTCGTCAATCGTGGGAATCGCTCTAGGACCCCAAAACGATGAGTCATAGTGCACGAAACGGCCAGAATTGGCCAAAACTGTGAGTGTTGATGACCGACACGTAAGCACACCTTGGGGGTTCAACAACCATGGAATCGCTTTGGGACCCCAAAACGGTGAGTAATAGTCCACGAAACAGGTCAGAATCAGCAAAAAAGCGCGACTGTTGATGACCGACACGTAAACGCACCCCGAGGTTCATCAATTGTACAAATCACTCGGGGACCTCAAAACATCGAGTAATAGTCCACGAAACGGGATCGAATCGGCCAAGACTGCCATTGTTGTTGACAGACACGAAGCGCACCTTGGGGTTCAACAACTATGGAAATCACTTTGGACCCCAAAACGGTGAGTAATAGTCCATGAAACGGGTCAGAATTGACAATATTTGCGAATGTTGATGACCGACACGTACACACACAGCGGGGTTTGTCAATCGTGGAAATCGCTCTAGGACCCCAAAACGATGAGTCATAGTGCACGAAACGGACCAGAATCAGGCAAAAACTGTGATTATTGATGACCGACACGTAAGCACTCAGTGGGGTTCAACAACCATGGAAATCGCTTTGGGACCCCAAAAACGGCGAGTAATAGTCCACGAAACAGGTCAGGATCGACAAAAACCGCGAGTGTTGATGACTGACATGTAAACGCGCCCCGGGTTCATCAATAGTGGAAATCACTCCGGGACCCCAAAACGGTGAGTAATGGTCCATGAAACGGGCCAAAGTCGTCCAACACTTCGAGTGTTGATGACCGACACGTAAGCGCACCTCGGTGTTCAAACACTATGGAAACTGCTCAGAATTGGCCCAAACCGTCTCTGTTGACGACATTCACTTAAAGGCACCCCGGGGATCGTCAATCGTGGAAACCGCTCTAGGACCACAAAACGGTGGGTAGTAGTCCACGAAACGGACCAGAACTGGCCAAAATTGTGAGCGTTGATGACCGACGAGTAAACGCACCCCGGGGTTCGTCAATCATGGAAATCACTTCGGGATCCCAAAACTAAGTAGAAACGGGCCAGAATCGGCTCAAATTGCGAGTCTTGACGACCAACGCGTAAACACATGTTTGGATTCGACAACCATGGGAATCGCTTTGGGACCCCAAAACGGTATGTAATAGTCCACGAAACGGGTCAGAATCGACAAAAAACACGACTGTTGATGACCGACACTTAAACGCAGCCCGGGGTTTGTCAATCGTGGAAATCACTACGGGACCCCAAAACAGTGAGTAATAGTACATGAAACGGGCCAAAATCGGCCAAGACTGCGAGTGTTCATGACCGACATGTAAGCGCACCATGGGGTTCAACAACTATGGAAATCGCTTCGGACCCCAAAACGGTGAGTAATAGCCACGAAACGGGTCAGAATTGGCCAAAACCGTGAGTGTTGACGACGTACATGCAAATGCACCCCGGGGATCGTCAATCGTAGAAATCCCTTTTGTACCCCAAAATGGTGAGTAGTAGTCCACGAAACGGTCCAGAATCGACAAAAACCATGAGTGTTGATGACCGGAACGTAAACGCACTCCGGGGTTCGTAAATCATGGAAATCGCTCTAGGACCGCAAAACGATGAGTCAAACTGCACGAAACCGGCCAGAATCGGCCAAAACTGCGAATGTTGATGACCGACACGTAAACACACCTTGGGGGTTCAACAACCATGGAATCGCTTCAGGACCCCAAAACGGTGAGTAATAGTCAACGAAATGGGTCAGAATCGACAAAAACCGCGAGTGTTGATGACCGACACGTAAACGCACTGCAGGGTTTATCAATCGTGGAAATCACTCTGGGACCCCAAAACAATGAGTAATAGTTCCTGAAACGGGCCAGATCGTAAAAAACTGCGAGTGTTAATGACCGACACGTAAGCGCACCTTGGAGTTCAAACACTATGGAAATCGCTTCGGGACCCCAAGACGGTGAGTAATAGTCCACGAAACAGCTCAGAATTGGCCAAAACCATCTGTGTTGATGACAAACACTTAAACGCACCCCGGGGATCGTCAATCGTGGAAATCGCTCTAGGACACCAAAACGATGGGTAGTAGTCCATGAAACGGACCAGAATTGGCCAAAATTGTGAGTGTTGATGACCGACACGTAACCGCACTCCGGGATTCGTCAATCGTGGGAATCTCTCTAGGACCCCTAAACGATGAGTCATAGTGCACGGATAGGCCAGAATTGGCCAAAACTGCGAGTGTTGATGACCGACATGCACTAGTAGATAAAGGGGCTTTTGTCCCAGTTGATAAGGCCCTTTAGTCCTGGTTTTTGAACCGGGACTAAAGGGTCGTTACTAATGCCTCTCCCCTTTAGTCTCGGTTCTTAAACGAAACGGGACTAAAGACCGCGGCCACATGGAGCTCCACCTTTAGTCCCGAAGTGCGGTCACGTGTAACACCAACCAGGACTAAAGGAAATTTTACGATTTTTTTTTTGAAAATTCTTTTTGAATTTGTTTATTTTTAAATTGTTGAATTATTTTAACCTCTAATCTCTAATCACCACCCCTCATCAGTACTCAATTTATCCTCTAATCTCTAATCACCCGTCATCATTCCAAATCATCTAACTTCCCGAACGGTCACCCATCCTCCCACTCCCCCAGCCTGAGCACGCTTAACTTCCAGGTTCTATTCTCCCACGTTTCCTAGTCTGCACTTGTTGTTTTCCTGACAATAGTAAGATGTCAATCCTGTTAACCTTCAGGAATTTTGCTTGAGCATGTAGTGACACATTTCACTGTTTGATTTTCAAACTATTGTTTTAACAAACAATAATTATTTAGTAACACTAATATTTCTTGAATAATTAGTTTGACCATTGTTTGACCACAGTTGACCATTGTTTGACCACAGTTTGCTCTAGGACCCCCAAACGATGAGTCATAGTGCACGAAACGGCCAGAATTGGCCAAAACTGTGAGTGTTGATGACCGACACGTAAGCACACCTTGGGGGTTCAACAACCATGGAATCGCTTTAGGACCCCAAAACAGTGAGTAATAGTCCACGAAACAGGTTAGAATCGGCAAAAAAGCGCGACTGTTGATGACCGACACGTAAACGCACCCCGAGGTTCATCAATTGTATAAATCACTCGGGGACCTCAAAACATCGAGTAATGGTCCACGAAACGGGCTCGAATCGGCCAAGACTGCCAGTGTTGTTGACAGACACGAAGCGCTCTTTGGGTTCAACAACTATGGAAATCACTTTGGACCCCAAAACAGTGAGTAATAGTCCATGAAACGGGCCAGAATCGACAAGATTTGCGAATGTTGATGACCGACACGTACACACACAGCGGGGTTTGTCAATCATGGAGATCACTCTAGGACCCCAAAACGATGAGTCATAGTGCACGAATCGGACCAGAATCGGACAAAAACTGCGATTATTGATGACCGACACGTAAGCACTCAGTGGGGTTCAACAACCATGGAAATCGCTTTGGGACCCCAAAAACGACGAGTAATAGTCTACGAAACAGGTCAGGATCGACAAAAACCGCGAGTGTTGATGACTGACATGTAAACGCGCCCCGGGTTCATCAATAGTGGAAATCACTCTGGGACCCCAAAACGGTGAGTAATGGTCCATGAAACAGGCCAAAATCGTCCAAAACTGCGAGTGTTGATGACCGACACGTAAGCGCACCTCGGTGTTCAAACACTATGGAAACTGCTCAGAATTGGCCCAAACCATCTCTGTTGACGACATACACTTAAAGGCACCCCGGGGATCGTCAATCGTGGAAACCGCTCTAGGACCCCAAAACGGTGGGTAGAAGTCCATGAAACGGACCAGAACTGGCCAAAGTTGTGAGCGTTGATGACCGACGCGTAAACGCACCCCGGGGTTCGTCAATCATGGAAATCACTTCGGGATCCCAAAACTAAGTAGAAACGGGCCAGAATCGGCTCAAATTGCGAGTCTTGACGACCAACGCGTAAGCACACGTCTGGATTTGACAACCATGGAAATCGCTTTGGGACCCCAAAACGGTAAGTAATAGTCCACGAAACGGGTTAGAATCGACAAAAAATGCGACTGTTGATGACCGACACTTAAACGCAGCCCGGGGTTTGTCAATCGTGGAAATCACTACGGGACCCCAAAACAGTGAGTAATAGTACATGAAACGGGCCAGAATCGGCCAAGACTGTGAGTGTTCATGACCGACACGTGAGCGCACCATGGGGTTCAACAACTATGGAAATCGCTTCGGACCCCAAAACGGTGAGTAATAGCCACGAAACGGGTCAGAATTGGCCAAAACCGTGAGTGTTGACGACGTACATGCAAATGCACCCCGGGGATCGTCAATCGTGGAAATCCCTTTTGTACCCCAAAACGGTGAGTAATAGTCCACGAAACGGTCCAGAATCAACAAAAACCGTGAGTGTTGATGACCGGAACGTAACCGCACTCCGGGGTTCGTCAATCGTGGGAATCGCTCTAGGACCCCAAAACGATGAGTCATTGTGCACGAATAGGCCAGAATTGGCCAAAACTGCGAGTGTTGATGACCGATATGCACTACTAGATAAAGGGGCTTTTGTCCCGGTTGGTAAGGCCCTTTAGTCCCGGTTTTTGAACCGGGACTAAAGGGTCGTTACTAATGCCTCTCCCCTTTAGTCACGGTTCTTAAACGAACCGGGACTAAAGACCGCGGCCACGTGGAGCTCCACCTTTAGTCCCGGTTGGTAACACCAACCGGGACTAAAGGAAATTTTACGATTTTTTTTTTTTGAAAATTCTTTTTGAATTTTTTTTATTTTCAAATTTCTGAATTATTTTAACCTCTAATCTCTAATCACCACCCCTCATCACTACTCAATTTATCTCTAATCTCTAATCACCCCTCATCATTCCAAATCATCTAACTTCCCGAACGGTCACCCATCCTCCCACTCCCCCAGCCTGAGCACACTTAACTTCCAGGTTCTATTCTCCCACGTTTCCAAGTCTGCACTTGTTGTTTTCCTGACAATAGTAAGATGTCAATACTATTAACCTTCAGGAATTTTGCTTGAGCATGAAGTGACACATTTCACTGTTTGAGTTTGAAACTATTGTTTTAACAAACAATAATTATTTAGTAACACTAATATTTCTTGAATAATTAGTTTGACCATTGTTTGACCATAGTTTGACCATTGTTTGACCACAGTTTGACCAGATTTGACCAAAATTCAAAATAACTGAAATAATTATTTAGTAACACTAATATGGTAGAATAATTAGTTTGACCATTGTTTGACCACAGTTTGAAATTTTTTCGATTTTTTCCACTCTAAATCTAAAAAGGCCCGTAACTTTTTTTCTGTTAGGTTTTTGAGGATTTTGAAAATGTTTAACCAAGTTCCCCCGTTAAATTTGGATCTAACTTTTCGAGTAGATGAATTTTCATATTAAAAACTTTTTCATCCGAGTACGTATGCAAAAGTTATGCCCATTTTACTAAATTCTAGAGAGGTTTTGCAAATAAAGTCAAAATTCATATTTGTAGATTTTCCCAACAACTAAACCATATATCACATGGGAAACTTATTTTCTTTTATTTTTTTGACATTTTCATCATTTTCTTTTATTTTTTTTAAAACTGAAAAGGCGATCCACACAGGGGGGTGGAGTTTGAAAATGGGACCTTTAGTACCGGTTCGTGCCATGAACCGGTACTAATGCCTCAAACCCCATTAGTACCGGTTCGTGGCACGAACCGGGACTAATGGGCATCGCACCCTTTAGTCCCGGTTCGTGGCACTAACCGGAACTAAAAGGTCCAGACGAACCGGGACAAATGGCCCACGGGGCCCCTGGGCGCACGAACCGGGACTAATTCCCCCATTAGTCCAGGTTCTAGATTGGACCGGGACTAATAGGCTAACCCGGGGTGGACCAAAGCCCTCTTTTCTACTAGTGATGTAAGCACACCTTGGGGGTTCAACAACCATGGAATCGCTTTGGGATCCCAAAACGGTGAGTAATAGTCCACGAAACAGGTCAGAATCGGCAAAAAGGCGCGACTGTTGATGACCGACACGTAAACGCACCCCGGGGTTCATCAATTGTATAAATCACTCGGGGACCCCAAAACATCGAGTAATAGTCCACGAAACGGGCTCGAATCGGCCAAGACTGCCAGTGTTGTTGACAGACACGAAGCGCACCTTGGGGTTCAACAACTATGGAAATCACTTTGGACCCCAAAACGGTGAGTAATAGTCCATGAAACGGGTCAGAATCGACAAGATTTGCGAATGTTGATGACCAACACGTACACACACACCGGGGTTTGTCAATCGTGGAAATCTCTCTAGGACCCCAAAACGATGAGTAATAGTGCACGAAACGGACCAGAATCGGGCAAAAGCTGCGATTATTGATGACCGACACGTAAGCACTTAGTGGGGTTCAATAACCATGTAAATCGCTTTGGGAACCCAAAAACGGCGAGTAATAGTCCACGAAACAGGTCAGGATCAACAGAAACCGCGAGTGTTGATGACTGACATGTAAACGCGCCCCGGGTTCATCAATAGTGGAAATCACTCCGGGACCCCAAAACAGTGAGTAATGGTCCGTGAAACGGGCCAAAATCGTCCAAAACTGCGAGTGTTGATGACCGACACGTAAGCGCACCTCGGTGTTCAAACACTATGGAAACTGCTCAGAATTGGCCCAAACCGTCTTTCTTGACGACATACACTTAAACGCACCCCGGGGATCGTCAATCGTGGAAACCGCTCTAGGACCCCAAAACGATGGGTAGTAGTCCACAAAACGGACCAGAACTGGCCAAAATTGTGAGCATTGATAACCGACACATAAACGCACCCCGGGGTTCGTCAATCGTGAAAATCACGTCGGGATCCCAAAACAAAGTAGAAACGGGCCAGAATCGGCTCAAATTACGAGTCTTGACGACCAACGCGTAATCACACGTTTGGATTCGACAACCATGGAAATCGCTTTGGGACCCCAAAACAGTATGTAATAGTCCACGAAACGGGTCAGAATCGACAAAAAATGCAACTGTTGATCACCGACACTTAAACGCAGCCCGGGGTTTGTCAATCATGGAAATCACTACGGGACCCCAAAAGAGTGAGTAATAGTACATGAAACGGGCCAAAATCGTCCAAAACTGCGAGTGTTGATGACCGACACGTAAGCGCACCTCGGTGTTCAAACACTATGGAAACTGCTCAGAATTGGCCCAAACCGTCTCTGTTGACGACATACACTTAAACGCACCCCGGGGATCGTCAATCGTGGAAACCGTTCTAGGACCCCAAAACGGTGTGTAGTAGTCCACGAAACGGACCAGAACTGGCCAAAAGTGTGAGCATTGATGACCGACACGTAAACGCACCCGGGGTTCGTCAATCGTGGAAATCACTTCGGGATCCCAAAACAAAGTAGAAACGGGCCAGAATCGGCTCAAATTGCGAGTCTTGACGACCAACGCGTAAGCACACATTTGGATTCGACAACCATGGAAATCGCTTTGGGACCCCAAAAGGGTATGTAATAGTCCACGAAACGGGTCAGAATCGACAAAAAAGCAACTGTTGATCACCGACACTTAAACGCAACCCGGGGTTTGTCAATCGTGGAAATCACTACGGGACCCCAAAACAGTGAGTAATAGTACATGAAACGGGCCAGAATCAGCCAAGACTGCGAGTGTTCATGACCGACACGTAAGCGCACCATGGGGTTCAACGACTATGGAAATCGCTTTGGACCCCAAAATGATGAGTAATAGTCCACGAAACAGACTCGAATCGGCCAAGACTGCTAGTGTTGTTGACAGACACGAAGCGCACCTTGGGGTTCAACAACTATGGAAATCTCTTTGGACCCCAAAACGGTGAGTAATAGTCCATGAAACGGGTCAGAATCGACAATATTTGTGAATGTTGATGACCGACATGTACACGCACAACGGGGTTTGTCAATCGTGGAAATCGCTCCAGGACCCCAAAACGATGAGTCATAGTGCACGAAATAGACCAGAATCGGGCAAAAACTGCGATTATTGATGACCGACATGTAAGCACTCAGTGGGGTTCAACAACCATGGAAATCGCTTTGGGACCCCAAAAACGGCGAGTAATAGTCCACGAAACAGGTCAGCATCGACAAAAACCGAGAGTGTTGATGACTGACATGTAAACGCGCCCCGGGTTCATTAATAGTGGAAATCACTCCGGGACCCCAAAAGAGTGAGTAATGGTCCATGAAACGGGCCATAATCGTCCAAAACTGCGAGTGTTGATGACCGACACGTAAGCGCACCTTGGTGATCAAACACTATGGAAACTGCTCAGAATTGGCCCAAACCGTCTCTATTGACGACATACACTTAAACGCACCTCGGGGATCGTCAGTCGTGGAAACCGCTCTAGGACCCCAAAACGGTGGGTAGTAGTCCCCGAAACAGACCAGAATTGGCCAAAATTGTGAGAGTTGATGACCGACACGTAAATGCACCACGGGGTTCGTCAATCGTGGAAATCACTTCGGGATCACAAAACTAAGTAGAAACGGGCCAGAATCGGCTCAAACTGCGAGTCTTGACGACCAACGCGTAATTACATGTTGGGATTCGACAACCATGGAAATCGCTTTGGGACCCCAAAACGGTAAGTAATAGTCCATGAAACGGGTCAGAATCGACAAGAAATGCGACTGTTGATGACCGACACTTAAACGTAACCCCGGGTTTGTCAATCGTGGAAATCACTACGGGACCCCAAAACAGTGAGTAATAGTACATGAAATGGGCCAGAATCGGCCAAGACAGCGAGTGTTCATGACCATCACGTAAGCGCACCATGGGGTTCAACAACTATGGAAATCGCTTCGGACCCCAAAACGGTGAGTAATAGTCCACGGAACGGGTCAGAATTGGCCAAAACTATGAGTGTTGATGACGTACATGTAAATGCACCACGGGGATCGTCAATCGTGGAAATCCCTTTTGTACCCCAAAACGGTGAGTAATAGTCCACAAAACGGTCCAGAATCGACAAAAACCGCGAGTGTTGATGACCGGCACGTAAACGCACTCCAGGGTGCGTAAATCATGGAAATCGCTCTAGGACCCCAAAATGATGATTCATAGTGCACGATACGGGCCATAATCGGCCAAAACTGTGAATGTTGATGACCAACACGTAAACACACCTTGGGGGTTCAACAACCATGGAATCGCTTCAGGACCCCAAAACGGTGAGTGTTGATGACCGCGAGTGTTCATGACCGACAAGTAAACGCACTGCGGGGGTTTATCAATTGAGGAAATCACTCTGGGACCACAAAACAGTGAGTAATAGTCCATGAAACGGGCCAGAATCGTCAAAAACTGCGAGTGTTAATGACCGACACGTAAGCGCACCATGGAGTTCAAACACTATGGAAATCGCTTCGGGACACCAAGACGGTGAGTAATAGTCCACGAAACAGCTCAGAATTGGCCAAAACCATCTGTGTTGATGATGGACACTTAAATGCACCCCGGGGACCATAAATCGTGGAAATTGTTGTGTAGTAGTCGACAAAACGGACCAGAATTAGCCAAAATTGTGAGTATTGATGACCGGCATGTAAGCGCAGCTTGGGGACAAAAACTATGGAAATCGCTTTGGGACCCCAAAACGGTGAGTAATAGTCCACGAAATGGGCCAGAATCGTTCAAAACAGCGAGTGTTGATAACCGACATGTAAGCGCACCTTGGGTTCAAACACTATGGAAATCGCTTCGGGACCCCAAAACGGTGAGTAATAGTCCACGAAATGGGTCAGAATTGGCCAATACTGTGATTGTTGACGACGGACATGTAAACGCACCCCGGGGATCGTCAATCATGGAAATCGCTCTAGGACCTCAAAACGGTGGGTAGTAGTCCACGAAATGGACCAGAATTGGCCAAAATTGTGAGTGTTGATGATAGACATGTAAACGCACTCTGGAGTTCGTCAATCGTGGAAATCGCTCGAGGACCCCAAAACATTGAGTCATAGTGCACGAAACGGACCAGAATTTGCCACACCTTGGGGGCTAAACAAACATGGAATCGCTTCGGGACCCCAAAACGGTGAGTAATAGTCCACGAAACGGGTCAGAATCGACAAAAAAGTGCGACTGTTGATGACCGACACGTAAACGCACCCCGAGGTTCATCAATAGTGGAAATCACCCGGGGACCCCAAAACAGTGAGTAATAGTCCACGAAATGGGCTAGAATCGGCCAAGACTACCAGTGTTGGTGACAGACACGTAAGCGCAACTGGGGGTTCAAGCACTATAGAAATCGCTTCGGGGCCCCAAAAGGTGCGTAATAGTCCACCTAAGAGCTCTGAATTGGCCAAACCCGTCTATGTTGACGACGGACACTTAAACGCACTCTGGGGACCGTCAAATGTGGAAATCACTCTATGACCCCAAAACGGTGCGTAGTAGTCCATGAAACGGACCAGAATTAGCCAAAATTGTGAGTGTTGATGACCGGCATGTAAGCGCACCTTGGGGTTCAAACACTATGGAAATTGCTTCGGGACCCCCAAACGGTGAGTAATAGTCTACGAAACGGCTCAGAATTGGCCAAACCGTGTGTGTTGATGATAGACACTTAAATGCACCCCGGGGATAGTAAATCATGGAAATCTCTCTAGGACCCCAAAACGATGGGTAGTAGTCCATGAAACGGACCAGAATTGGCCAAAATTGTGAGTGTTGTTGACCAACACGTAACTGCACTCCGGGGTTCGTCAATCATGGGAATCGCTCTAGGACCCCAAAACGATGAGTCATAGTGCCCGAAACGGGCCAGAATCGGCCAAAACTGCGAGTGTTTATGACCGACACGTAAGCACACCTTGGGGGTTCAACAACCATGGAATCGCTTTGGGACCCCAAAACGGTGAGTAATAGTCCACGAAACGGGTCAGAATCGACAAAAAAGCGCGGCTGTTGATGACCGACACGTAAACACACCCCGGGGTTCATCAATAGTGGAAATCACTCGGGGACCCCAAAACATCGATTAATAGTCCACGAAACAGGCTCAAATCAGCCAAGACTGCCAGTGTTGGTGACAGACACGTATGCACACCTAGGGGTTCAACAATTATGGAAATCGCTTCGGACCCCAAAATGGTGAGTAATAGTCCATGAAATGGGTCAGAATTGGGCAAAACTGTGATTATTGACGACGGACATGTAAACGCACACCGGGGATAGTCAATCGTGGATATCGCTCTAGGACCCCAGAACGGTGAGTAATAGTGCACGGAACAAACCAAAATCGGCCAAAAACAGTGATTGTTGATGACCGACACGTAAGCGCACCTTAGGGTTCAACAACCATGGAAATCACTTTGGGACCCCAAAACGGTGAGTAAAAGTCCATGAAACGGGTCAGAATCGACAAAATTTTCGAGTGTTGATGATTGACACGTACACGCACACTAGGGTTCGTCAATCGTGCAAATCGCTTTAGGACCCCAAAATGATGAGTCATGGTGCACGAAACGGACAAGAATCGAGCAAAAACTGCGATTATTGATTACCGACACGCAAGCGTTCAGTGGGGTTCAACAACCATGGAAATCGCTTTGGGACCCCAAAACGGTGAGTAATAGTCCACGAAACGGGTCAGAATCGAGAAAAACCGCGAGTGTTGATGACTGACACGTAAACACACCCCAGGTTCATCAATCATTGAAATCACTACGGGACCCCAAAACAGTGAGTAATAGTCCATGAAACGGGCCAGAATCGTCCAAAACTGCGAGTGTTGATGACCGACACGTAAGCGCACCTTGGTGTTCAAATACTATGGAAACGGCCTAGAATTGGCCAAAACCGTCTCTGTTGACGACAGACACTTAAACGCACCCCGGGGATCGTCAATCGTGGAAATCGCTCTAGGACCCCAAAACGGTGGGTACTAGTCCACGAAACGGACCAGAATTGGCCAACATTGTGAGTGTTGATGACCGACACGTAAACACACCCCGGGGTTCATCAATCGTGGAAATCACTTCGGGACCCCAAAACTAAGTAATAATTCAAGAAACGGGCCAGAATCGGCCCAAACTGCGAGTCTTGACGACCAACGTGTAAGCACACCTTGGGATTCGACAACCATGGAAATTGCTTTGGGACCCCAAAACGGTAAGTAGATGTTTCCTATGAAATCTAGTGCAAATGAATCATATGGAAAAATTCCTATGGTTTACAATCCTACGAATCAAACAACCAAGATTGGAAAAATTCCTAATGATTAGAATCCTCCAAAATTCCTTTGAGAATCCTTTGAATCAAAGAAGCCCTTAATCTATTTTATGATTCATGGAATTGTGCGTTGTAAAGCATAAAGTAAAAACAAATACTGGCAATTCAACTAAAAAAAGTTTGGGCTGTTATGATACGAAAGTTTCTAGAACAACAGAGAACCACTGTTGTTTTGAGGTTTGTGCGTTATGCTTAAGTTCAACCATGGAGTCTGCTAGATTGTACATTTGGCAAAATCCGATGGGGGGCTAGAAGATGGTGTGAGGGGCCGAGTGGAGGGAGACTATGAAGGAATGCACAAGTGCGAGATCGATATTTAGAGAGAGGGGGCGAACACGTGCGCTGTTGCACCCAGTGCCGGAGCCATGAAAAATAAATGAGCTAGGGGGCCAAGCATTGCTAATCCTTTACGAGGAGGGTCAATTCATGAACTTAAACCATTTTAGCATCAATTGTCTAATGATCACATTCATATTAGCCTCGATATATAGTGATGTTAAGGGGGAGGGCAGGGCCCTTACTGCCCCCTGTCTTCGCCATTGTGCACTCGTCTGAGAGATGAAGCGGAAGGCATGGATGATGAGAGGGGGACGTTGGATATATAATTAATGTGGGTGTATTAGCTATATATGTTAATCCTGTATAGAGAGGTATAGATTGATCGATGTGGACGTGGGAAAGAGGGTGAGACCTCACTGGATACATCGATTGATCGGTTTGTGTGGAAAACTGTGAAAGACCTAGCTATATACACACATACATAGAGGAACATCGATTGTTGCGCATGCACGCTTGAGAGATAAAGAATGCCCGATATGATGGAGAGGGGGATGTGTGTGGGTGTGTGCCTTCATGGGAGACCAAACTGAAGAAAAAGATTGCATGTGTGCGATGGATAATGCCGACTGGTAGTGTGTGTGCATGCATGCA
The DNA here is from genome assembly GCF_002162155.2 of Triticum dicoccoides. Classification (NCBI taxonomy): domain Eukaryota; kingdom Viridiplantae; phylum Streptophyta; class Magnoliopsida; order Poales; family Poaceae; genus Triticum; species Triticum dicoccoides. The sequence continues at coordinate 2,508,388 of NC_041389.1, forward strand.
CGAGAGAAAGTTAGTGGTACAATTATAAAGAGAAGACTACTGTGTGGGTGTAAAAGAATAGGTGAGGTCATAATCAATGTAAATTTGAATTCAAATATTTTGAAAAATAAGAGATCCTGATGTTTGAAACCCATGCATGCATGAATATAACGGAGATATGCACGGTGTGGTTTGGAAACGAGCATGTTGTAATGTATACACATTGAACAAGGTCAGACTGATTTGAATTTGAGATACCGATGGCAGACATCATTTGCCCACGTCGCATCCGTGCATGGACACCCTATTCTAATTGGAGATGATGGGCGGCTTTCGCATCACATATCTATATCTATACCCCTATATATATAATATTTTATATATTTTTTATTGTGTGCGGGTAACTTTAACTTTGAAAGATGGTCGTTGGATGAGGTGAATCCGATGGTCCAAAGATGGCAAATTTGAGCACTACTGGCCGTTGGATATCATCTAGATTCCACCAGATTTCGCCACATGTGTATAATCTAAAAGACTCCATGGTTGAACTCAGGCATAATGCACAAACATCAAAACACAAGCACTTCCTATTTGTTCTAGAATCTTCCGTATCAGAATTGCCCAAATGTTTTTCTACATGATTTGCCATTATTTGTTTTTACTTTATGTCTTACAACGCACAATTCCATGAAGCTTAAAATAGTTTAGCTTTCTTATAAAAACTAGATGATTTTGAATGAAATGAACTATAAGAATTAAACGAACATCTACATCATACATATATGACTCAAAGCTTGCATGCTATAATGTGGTATTTATTCATAATTTGGTTGCCAAATCTCATGCGTGCAATGCACGTGTACGTTACTCTAGTATAAATGGTGTTTGTGTGTGTGTTGTGCGTGTTGAGGTGCAAATTGTCTTTTTTTTTGGTACACGTCAAGCTTGTTCTTCCGAAATTTCAAGCCGCGCCTTGTTATGCCGAAAATTCAAGCTACCGCCTTTGTCTATCGTGCTGCGAAACTCCCGCCTCTTCAACCCGCGCCTTGTTAGCCCGAAATATTTAAGATATATCTTTGTCTCATTGTGCTCCGACAACTCCCTCCATCTCAACCCGCGCCTTGCTATTCCGAAATTACAAGGCGCGCGAAAACTCCCACCTACTGTGAAATCCCGACACGCGAAATGCCCGTGGTACCCCTGAACCAAAAGAACCGCCTCGGTGGGGGTACTTTTGTAACTTACCCGACATTTCGGACGAGCGCATCTCTAAGCCATGCTTCCCCACTGCCATCCCATCTGCCCACCCATTCGTACACCGAGGCCGCGAAAACCCGCGACGAAACCCCACACCCAGCTCCATCTGCCACCCAGTCGGAGCATCTTCCCCGACGGCGTCGTCCACAGCAACACCTCGATGTCCCTCATCCACCGTACCGGATGAGGATCCGTCGTCGATCTCGTGGTCCCGCCGGTTCAGCCACCCCGTCCTCCACCTCCAAGGAGCTGCCCCGACGTTCCCCTCGTCTTTCGCGCCACCTCCATTCCCACACCGCCGTCTTCACCTGCACCACCGGAAGAGCATCATCATCACTGTTTCCTCGGATGAAGCTGTGGCCTAATCGGCGCCACCAAAGAGGTTGTACACTAATCTCCACATTTTCTTCTTGATTCGATCTCACGGTGCTATTGGCGCTCGGTCCCAAGCCGACACGGCGTGGCTCCATCCATGGTGGCCTCGCCGGCCACTTCCTCCATGTTGCTCCCTCGGCGGTGACGTCCACATCAGTAGGAGCTGCTACTACTTTAGCTCTCGCTCGCGCTGCTGCTCTGCTCTTGCTCTCGGTCCCCTGCCTGGCCTGCTCTTGCTATTGCTCTTGCTCACGATGCTGCTCTCGCTCTTGCTCTTGCTTGCGATGCTGCTCCGATTTAGCTACACTTCAGTCGACTGAATCGACTTTTGGGTCAGTCAATTTTCAGGGGGTGAGGGGGGGCTCACCG
>NC_041389.1:2510851-2554619 GCF_002162155.2 Triticum dicoccoides
GGGGCTCGCCGGGGTGAAGGAAGAACCAGCCACAGCAAGGAGGGTGGCTCGCCGGAGAGGTACCCCACTATCTATCTTAGGGTTCAGGATGGGGGCGATGGTCACCGGTGGTGGCGGGGCGGTGGCATGGGGATCGCCGGAGAAAAAGCTCGGCACGGGGGGTCCTAGAGGGATGGCCGGGGCGGCGGCAGACCGGCGGCGGGGAGTGTTTTCAGGGCAGGCGGGGCGGCGCACCACCGTCCGCGGGCAGCGGGGGGCTGTTGTTTGGCCGGTGGTGGCTGGCGGCTCAGGGGGGTGGAGGTTGAAGATGAACCGCAGGCCATTGATTTCGTATCCAACGGCTGCAAAATTGACTGACCAGAGATGAAAAAGTCAGTCGACCGACGTGTAGCCTCACCTTGCTAGTGCGTTCAGTTTCGACAGCAAAATTCAGTTTCGACAGCAAAATTCAGTTTCGACAGTTAAGTTCAGTTTCGACAGTTAAGTTCAGTTTCGACAGTTAAGTTCAGAGATGAGCGACTGATGCGTTTTACATCTAGCACTTTGTGGTTATGTATATTACGTCATGTATTGGAGATTCTATTACAATTCCACTCAGGTTAACGTTGTTCGTTGTCTCTCTTATCCTGCTTCAGCCTCGGCGTCGTACAACTCACCGGAGCTGCTCCAATGACGAAACCCTCCATCACAGCGGAGCAGTACCTCGGGCTCCATCTCCAGACGCCTAAGATCTTCTTCCCCTCCTCCGACAGCCAAGTCAGCCGGAGCATCCTCACCGGCCAACCCAATCACGCTGAGATCGACATGGCTTCGCCAAAGAGGTTGTACACTTGTTGCATCTCTTTTTTACTCTACATGTTATCTATATTATTCACTGAGCACTCGTAGTAACAGGAAATACGATTATTTTATCCTACTATATGACAAGTAGTGAGGTACCAGGCAACTTAGCAATCTGTGATGGACTCTCTTGAACGCCATCATTATTTATCTCTGGGCGTTTGAGGCGTGCTTTGTCGATGGGCCTGGGAGTTGAGCTAGTATGGCAGTGGCCTGGGTCCAAAGTAATAGAAGTAGCACAAAAACATTTTTTTAGTGTAGGATTTTCCTTGCTCAAGCGTGCCTACTAGAATCGCTAGTGCTTGAAAGGAAAAGTGAATGAAAAACATAGGAATTGGAAAGTTTCCTATGGTACTACTTTTCATGAATTTGGTGCAAAGTAATGGAGCAAAGAAAAACTAGAGTATTTATTCCTTTAGTGTCTCCTTGAAAGAAAAAACATAGGAATTCTAATTTCCACTTCTCCTCCTTTTCATATTCCTATTCATCAAGCACAAGACTAAGAGATAGTAGCATAATAGCATTATAACCGTACATTTTCTTGTGGTTTGACTTAATCTCACCATGCTTTTTTGCATCCTGTGATCTTCCAATTGTTGTTAATCAAACACCCAGATTGGCAGAAATCTTGTTTTTTAAAATTATCTACAAATTCAAACAAGCCCTTACTCAATTACTTCTATTATAGATATGTGTCAAAGAAAACCTTGTGTGGTTTGTCCTGCTCCTGCGGAGCTGTGTTCCACCCCAGCTCAGCTCCTCCAACGACGGAAGGATTCACCACAGCAGGGATCCGCTCTCCAGATTGTCTTTCGCCCCTCAGATCTTCTTCCCCGCCGCAGGCAGACACGACAACTGCATTACCATCATCAATTGAGCAGATGACCTTGAGGACTACACGGGTCCACAAGAGAGGTCACACTCTTCCGTGTCTGCTTATGTTATGCGTCACTTAATATGATGACATGCTACATTATTGCCGTGTTCACCTATTAGACTCTGAGTCAGGTACAAACTAATGCTAAAACTTGAGTTTTTAAATGGTTGTGGGGTACATATTGGGGCAGCAATCAGTACTATATGTCTATCTGGTTAATCTCCGGTGTCTACTATGAGTTTCATGTTGGGTGCAAACAAACATTAAAGGAGCCATTATCTGTATTTTTTAGCTAAAGTTATTATCTGCCTGCTATCATTGGTTTTGGGTCTATCCACAGTTTGCTATCATCACTCTGGATTTGTGCATGCACTCCTTACATAATCTCACTATGTTTTATTCCTATGCATGCCAGTTATTGTACACAATGGTACTGATCATGTAGAGCAAAAGAGACGAGCCTTGTGTGGCAATAAAATTTCATGCAGACGTCGTTCCATGGTGGGTGCAAAGGCAGCCCCCCTCCACCCATTTCGGATCGTAATCAAGAGGAAGATAATTGTTCTGAGGGGGATTCAGAAGGAGAAGACCACTCCTATTTACCCCATGAGGTCTTCGATCTAACTTGGCATGTTGATGTTGGTAATATCATGCATATGGTGCCTTGCATTGCTTACTGTATACATTAAAGATGTCATCTGCTTAGTTTAGACATGCTTTGTGTCAATGCCATCTATTTAGTTTCTTTATCGTATATGTGAATCATGCAATGCCATCTTGTCTAGCCAGGCATCATATATGTGAATTTTGAAATGCCACCCTGGTTAGCTAGTCATCTTATATGTGAATTATATCATGCCATCATTTTTATTACGTGTTAAATTTGTTAAAAAATTTAGTACATTCAATTACTCTTCCTGTGCATCAGCCATTCAGCACGGTCATGGAAAAATCTGGAGTGGAAACAAGGTCTTCAGAGAAGACAATGCTATCTGACGAAGCGCATGTCTTGCTGGTTACTGATAGCTCCTCAGAGGAGGATTTAGAGACAGATGACCAGTCATATTCCCCCCCCCCCCGAGGTGCATGCCCTAACTTGGCAGGGTTCTGTTACTCATATCATGCGTATGGTATCTTGCATTGCTATGTCATTTGCTTAGTTTAGACATGCTTTGTGTGAATGCCACTTCTTTAGTGTCTAATTACCATATATGTGAATTATGCAATGCCATCTCTTTGCAAGACATTATATATGTGAATTATGCAATGTTATCTTGTTGCAAGGCATTATGTATGTGAATTATGCAATGCCATGCTGTTTAGGCAAGCGTCATATATGTGAATTATATCATGCCGTCCTTTTTTTTGTATTTCTCATTGCTTTTGTCGACAATGTTTGTATATTCAACTGCTCTTCCTGTCCATCAGCCATTTGAATTGGTGATGGAGAAATCTGGAATGAAAACAAGGACTTCAGAGCAGACAATGCTACCTGCTGAAGAAGATATCTCTTTAGAGGAGGATTCAGAGGCAGATGCCAGTCCTATTATCCCCCTGAGGTGTATGCTCAAACTTGGCAGGGTTATATTACTCATATAATGCATATGTTGTATTGCAATGCTTAGTTTTTACATCATATACACAATATTGAATGTCATCTCCTTAGTTGACACATCATATATGTGATTGCACTCTGCTCACTTCCTTAGTATATAAATCATATATTTGAATTATGTCATGCCATGATGTTTACATAGACAACATGTATCTGAATTATGGCATGCCAACCCATTTTCTATAGACATAATATAGTTATATCGTCTCATCCTGTTTACATAGTCATCATATTTTAAATTATGTCATTCTATCCGTGAATTATATCATGCCATCATGTTTCCATCGACGACATGTTTGTGATTTATGGCATGCCAACCACTTCAATTGACACATCATATAGTTATATCATGTCATCCTGTTTACATAGTCATCATATTTTGAAGTATGTCATTCTATCCTGTTTAGTTAGCCATCATACATGTGAAATTGTGTCATGCTATACTGTTTAATTAGCCATCATATATGTGAAATTATGTCCTGCTATTCTGTTTGCTTAGACAACATAAATGTGAATTATTTCATGCCCTGTTTTCTTCCCTACTATCCATTGCACCTGTCTATCTTACAATATCTGTACATTCAATTACTTTTCATGTTTATCAGCCATTTCAATTGGAGGGAGTGATGGCAGTATCCGTGGGAGTAAAAACACGGTCTTCAGAAAAGATCGTGCTACCTGTCGATCCATATAGAACCATGGTTGTACTTGCCCAAGAACCAGCCCCACCACACATAACCCACACTCATGCAGATTGTACCCCTACCCAGTTGGACAGAGAACCAGCTACACCCCTTCTAACCCCAACCCCAGCAGATAGACACCCAGTTCCCATTGACACAGCATTGTCTCCACCACAGAGCACCCAAACACGAGCAGTTAGTAAGGCAGCTGCAATGCCCAAATCACGAGGACCACCACTCCGAACCCGAAGTCAACGCTTAAAGCAGAAGAAGAATTGTTCCCAGGTCAAGTTCCGTAGCTATGGTTCATACTACTTTGCTCTTGCATCACTGTATTTACTGATACCAACTAATTTCAAATTTGAAGGATGCAATTGAAACTCCAATGGCGCAACCGGTATGTTTTAAACCTGTTTCTTCAACGTGTTTGGCTGTTTGCTGTTGTAACTTGCTCTATGTTGATTTCAGTTTCAATTGAATAAACAGTTATATTCTCATGCCATGCACATTACAAGTGTTGTTATTGTGTAGTTTCCCACACTTATATTCTGTCTATGCTGCTTTGTGTTAAATAGATATGATTCGAACTATATCTATCTTGATTTGGCAACATAAACTAGAATGATACAGACCATACAGTGACCATACTACATAGATATATGTTTGTTTCATGCTGTTATCCTGTCCACCTTACTACTGAACTAGTTTACCAAAATGAGTTCCATATACTACATTGTAACCTGAGATGTGTTTATTTGTTTCTCTTTTAGAACGCGGATAAAATATTGGAGAAGAGTACCCTGTTATGCAATGGTAAAGGAAGTAATGCAGATAAGGTTCAAGATAGTGAGACATCCCTGTTGGTCTCCAAGAAAGCTGATAAAAACTATATTGAAGACACTGAGACAACCCCAAACTCATGTCTTGATGTAGTGTTCGAGTTACTGGCTACCACTGCTGGTACCAGCTCTTTGAACTCTTTGCCTGAATCAGTTCGGCTTCTTGAGTCTCAACTTGAAGTTGAAAGACATCGATCAGATGTTATGGGACAGGAAGCCGAAGGACTGAGGAAGTCCCTGCATAATTCAGATGCATACTTTCTGGTGCAACAGCAAGCGCTGGAGGACTTAAGCGCCAAACAAGAGAAAGTTAATAAGCTTGCTAAGCATCTTTCTAGCATTATGGGTACCCAGGATATTGTTTCTTGAGCTCTTCTGAAGTGGTTTCAGTTCTGAACTTGTTTTACTGCGGCGTACATATGCTGATGTGTTCCCTATATTTGCACTGGTGGCGAACTTTGATGCCCAGTGGATGTAATATGTGTAATAGCCGTGATAGCCTAGTGTAAGTTGCTTGCTTATTTATTTCCTTGTTGTCTTGTTTATTTGTTTGCTTGTAGTCAGTGTAGTTCTTTTTCTGTGGTTTGCTAGTGGTTGCAATAACCTATTTTTTAAAAGTAGGCCATAATAACCATGGGCTAATATTTACTGTAGTGACACTGCGCCTCCTATGGGCCGTAGAAACAGTGGGCCTTCTACGGGCCGTAGAAGCAGTGGGCCTTCTACGGGCCGTAGAAACAGTGGGTCTTCTACGGGCCGTAGAAACAATGGGCCTTCTATGGGATGTATCATCAATGGGCCTTATACGGGCCGTATGATCGATTGGCCAAACATGGGCCAAACAGACCTCATTCAGGACGTAAACGGGCTAGAGTTGGAATCGTCCGTTCATGGGCCGACCATAATGGGCCATCGTTAATAGGCCGTATTTGATGTGAAAACGGCCCAACGTATTAACGGACCACAAACGGGCCGACTGTAACCACGGGCTGAATTTGGCCCACAAGCAGAAAATGACAGTAACGGGCCATAAGTAAACGAATGCTGGAAATGAGCCCAAGAATAAATGGGCTCTGAGAAGGCCGAAAGATAACATGGGCTGGAAACGGCCCACCGGAATAACGGGCCGTTAATGGGTATAAAGTGATACACTGTTCTTTACGGGTCAGTTTCACCACGGGCCGTTAATGGGTGTAAAGTGATACACTATTCATTACGGGCCAGTTTCACCAAGGGCCGTTAATAGGCCAAGAGTTACGTAGGGCCTCATATGGGACGAAAGACGTCATGGGCCATACATGGGCCAGAAGTGAAAACGGGCTGGAATCATATTGGATGGCCCAGATGACACTACTGGGCCTAATTCAAATAGGGCGTAACGGGCCTTGGGTTAGCGGGCTCTAAATGGGCTATATGCCACTACAAGAAATCTGTTAATACATGACGGATTTCTGATGACGATCCTGAAAACTGTCACGAAAACCGTCATGGGTCAGCAATAGGTGTACCTCCGTCAAAACGGTAGCCCCTTCATGATGAACATCAAGGATCCGTCACGAAATATGTCATGGTTCGACTAGCTCGGCCTTGCTTTTTCTTTGTTTATACACTGTCCACACGGTCACGGGTGGCTCTTGTTGATATGCCGTACGCGTTCTTTATTTGGCTCACATGTTAGTCAGACGATATATATATATAAACTATAGTAAAGGAAGGGCGCGCTTGAATTTGAGGGGCGCAAGGAGGGCGCGCGCGAAGAAAGGAGGGAGGGCGCGTCTAGAATTCCATTAGCGCGCGTGGTGGTAAAACTTTAGAGCCCACTAAAGCCCATCTGAACCATTCACCGTATAAGACCTAACCCTAAGTCTCTGTCTCTCTTCCCCATCTCTTCTCCCTCCGCCGCCGCCCCCATCAACGATCTCCTCCTCTCCCTCCTTCACACCCTCTCCATCCGGTGGTCGCTCCTTTCACCACCCCTTCCTCCACCTCCCGGCAGCGCCCTTTCTCTTCCCCAGCCTCTCCCGTACCTCCTCCACTCCCACTCCCAGTGGCACCTCTTCCTCTTCCACCCATGCTCTCAATTTCCCACTGACCCCTCACTCCTCCACCCGATCCTCCCTGATGATGGTTGATCCGCAGCTTGTGTTGTAGATCAAGCGAGTTCGATGGCGGCAACAACCCTAGGAGCAATGACAACGGTGTCTTAGGTGCGCTGGATCCGGCATGGAGCTCAACATCGAAGTAGCCTTGTCGGAGCAGAGCGGCTATGCGGTGGCCAGTCTAGCGCGATGACTCGCTGGAGGTTGTATCAAACCATAGTCGCCACTCGCGACTTGTTACCTACTCGACGTGTTGGACTGGAGGCAGATCAATACGGTCAACAAGGTAAGGACCAGGGCAGCTGCGGTTAGTGTGCATAGTGGCAGATATGCATGGTGAGTTTGATCCCCTTCCCGACCAACTTGTGATTTTGTTCTTCCCTGGCCGATGTGTCTATACAGACGTTGGATCTAAGTTTAGAACCTGCTACTTTTATATCCCTTAATATTTTGCACGCATGGTTACTGCTAGCTTAACACAAAACAGTATGGTGTTTCTCTGGTAACATGCATTGAATTGATGTACTGGGTTTCAAGTATCTTCTTGATCATGGTGCCAATCCAGACAAAGTTGACCCTAATGGATTTGCCCCTCTTTATTCTGCTGCTGGATTAGGTCCCTCCCCAAGTCTATGAACTATATATATCCATGTTATGCATCTATACACAACTTTCATGTTAAATGAGAGGTCTTTTACTTGTAACAAATTGTGTGGCTAATTTATTTCTAGGTTATATTTGCCCTTGATTCATGCATGATACTGAGCTGCCAAGTGAATTATCTTTATGGGCCTTGTGCTGAAAGAAACATCCAAATTAAGAATAAGGCAGTTTCATCCAAAAGCTATTATATTTTCCTTGAATATACTACATGTTATCCTTCTCTTCTCATGAGGGAGGGTATACAGAGTTTTTTTTGGCACCAACTCGTTGACCAGCTCCTACGATACATGCAAATCTAGGCACCTACAGTCCCGTTTTCTCTGTTATTATTTTCTTGAATGTGTTGGAGAAAGGCAGTTTAGTATTAAGACTAAGAAGTATGATTGCCTATACCAATACCAAGGTTTCCAAAGATTTGAACAGTCACTGGTCCACTCATTTTATCAAGTGTAAACATTATCTTAGTGACCGTTCTCCCCTTCATTGCACTGTTGTACCACATGCTGAGGATAAACTGAGATCTCAAGGCTTCGGGAAAGAAATGTATTATCACTAAAGTTGCTTGTCCACTTATGTAATAACTACCTGGTTTTCCTTTATTCAGGATATTGTGAAATGGCAAAGCTATTACTTGCAAGAGGAGCTTGCACCGGCCCTGTAACTTGCTGTGGGACACCACTTCATATTGCTGCTACTGAAGGGCAAGACCGTGCTATGAAGATTTTACTTGGCCACAATGCAGACGTAAGTTTATGGCATACTAATTCTGCCTGAACATTCATAGCATTGTATGCACTCTAAAAGGTTGGTCTGATGTGTAGTTTCGTCTTCACCAAAGAAATACGGTTCCATCAGAGTTGTACAGTTCTATCATTTTTGGTTTTGCCAAGCTCCAACTTTTATGCAATGAACAATTTATTCTGGGAACAATTTTCCTTTGGTGTATTTGCAAATCTCCATAATACTCCATCTGTGTAGGTGTGTAAGTCATCTTACGAAAACCAAATAATCCCAAAACACTTAGGCACGATGCATTAATTTCTACTTTGTTTCTTATTTCTTGACATATCAACCAATAAGAGATGAGGGGTGTGAATGCTTTTAATGACTTGAGACTACTAAACACGTCATGAAGTGGTTAGTTCATTGCATGCAATGCTATTAATTAGCAAATAAACATTAAGGTCTCTCGTTTTCCCCTCCTCCTTGGTCATGGTGCACAACCTAAGATGTCTTACTCACCTAGACGGAGGGAGTAGATTATTCTCTATCATGTATTGTCCCTCCATTTTAAGTGCCATTTGGAATTGAATGAAGTGTACTAGTGAATAGCTAGCCAAGAACTAAACACAAGATATTCCATAACCATATGTTGGAAATGTTCTGATTCATTTTCCAATGCAATGGAAACTATTCTCTCTGCTCCCTCTGTTTTTACTAAAATTTGCCATGTTAATATTGCTCTATGTATTCACCATTCTATATGTAGTTTAATTTTCCTGTATCCCTTATATCAATAGATATAAGTGTAGGAACTAACATGCTTAATGTCTCTGTCTAGTACAGTAAGATGATAAATGGTATGACACCTCTCTATTTTGCTATAAATGTCTCCTCGGTGAAATGTGCAAAACTTCTTATTCAGGTATGATAACCTTAACTTTGCTTTGCTTCCAACATTTAAAAGTTTCAGCTTAGTGAACTTTAGCTTTCTTTTCATGGGATTTGGTTCGTGACCATAGACTACCACATGGCATGCCATCTTGTTTAGCCCTGCAGTGCACTTATCAGTGTCTGTCTTTTAACCTTTATTTCTGAAACTGTGACCATCAACTTAGCTGCCACAAATGTGATGACAATGAAGCAAAAATCTCAGTACTCAATTAATGCTTGCAAATAAAGTAGCCTTGGCCTTGCTATTTCATTTCAGAAATTGCACATAAAATATGATGCGTGACTGAGACATCTTGAGGACTGATTAACTTTTTCCCATATAGGCTGGTGGTGTTGCCAATGGAGATTATATCTTAACCGCTTTACCTGATGCTCCAAACAATGGATCAGCGGAGTGCTTGAATTTCCTACTGGAGTTTGGTGCTGAATGGCATGCTCGTAATGATGTAAGTAAGATTATCTCTTTGCTACTGTACTCATGCACTTTGAACCTTGTAGTTTTTTTAATGAGGCCGCAAGTTCGATGCAACTTACAACGGCGATGTTATGTTGCCTCCATATCATTTGTGGCAGCTAAGTTTGTGGTCTGGATCATTACTCTAACACAGATCTATCATGTACGCACACTCAACCAACCACCAGAAGTTCTGTGATGTGTATTTTGTTGCTTTGTCACTTATAGGCCAACTTGATTACACTTTTTGTTCATACACATTTCTTTGGATTAATTTTAAGCAACCCGATGTTTATTCTTGTTTATAGTAGATACGTTGTTATTCTCTTTTAGAGGCATTGCAAGATTTAAGAAATTTGGACATGTAATTAATTTTTTTATGTAATAATTCTCTTATTTCTACTACAATCTATTCATATATACAAATCTGCAGTGTTGTAAATATGTGTATGATTGGGTCCCATGCTACTTGTTGCCACTTGTTTCTTTTCACAGGTTTATTTAATTTGTTGCACTATGCATCCTGGGAGTGAGTAAATATAGAATGTAATAACATGTACTAAGCTACTTCTAGTTAACCTATTGGCTATAATATTTTATGAAGTAACAAATTTTTCATCATGTGGCAGCTATTGATTTATGGTAGCATTTTCAACAACAAAGACGTGTGTTTTGATGACTTTGGCATGGACAGGCGGATCTGTGGCTAAAACGTGGACTGATGGGGGTGGTGTTGGCTGTAGAGTAGCATAGTGTTCTCCAGGACATGCTTGTAAACTTAATGTTTTTTGGGTATTTTCTATTTGGTTTTGTAGTGTGGTGTATTTTTGGTCGTGTTTGTGTAATTTTCTTTTTGTAATGACATGAGCATATATTTTTTCTAAAGTTCTTATTGGCTTTAAAGTTCCAATGGACAAAGAGAAATGAGATATGAGCTTATGTTCTGGATTGAAATTAGTGGTCCTTTGCTGAAATGAATGTACTTAAATTCTAAGTGGGCCCATTGCTATATGGGTAGCCACTCTTTGATCTAGCTGAAATTTAGTGGGACAAAATGATAGATGGGCTGAGCACTACATGGGCTGCCATGTCAGATCCATGTCACATGTTGACGTGGCAAGTTAACGATGTTATGGGCATGTCCATTAAGTTACATCCATGACAGTCAAGATCCGTCATGGTGTGTACACGATCAGATTATGACGCGATATACATGACGGATTCCAGATCCGTCACCCATGCCCTCCCATGACAGTCTTGTGTAGGTCTGTGATGGATCAAGTCCGTCATGGATTAACAGATTTCTTGTAGTGTGTGAACATGCCATTAACAGGCTTTCCATGGGTCGGCCCACCACCTTTTGACCAAGTCAAACAGGCTTTCCTTTTCACAGGAATGGGCCTCTGTGGGGCCGTGCCACGTGTCGACGTATCATAGGCGCCTTCTGTCCAATGAGTGGATGGCATCTATCCCCGCGATGAGCCGACACGTGTTTCCTCCAGCCAATGATGATTTTACACGTGGAAAATCCCCATTGGTCGGGGCTGTTAACGGGTTATCGAATCCAAAACCCGACCGATAGCTGGTGTTTCGTTACGGTGAATGCCACGTGTCGGTCACCCTTGATGAAAGCACTTCTGTGACGCGTGATTTATCGTCATGGAAGTGGAAACTTCCATGATAATTTTGGTAATGTCATGGAACACTTCTACGACAGCACAGGTATGACTATCTTGATTCTGTCATAAATTTGTCATGGATGTACATGCATGACAAAAAACGTGACCTACTGTGACAAACACGCATCATCACGGAAGTGTATTTTTTTGGTAGTGCCACCGGCCAGCTGGCAAGGTGACGCCTTCATCCTGTTCTTCATCTCCCTAGCGCCCGACTGAAAGAATATGCGGTGCCCCCATGTTTGGTTTTGGTAATTGATGACAATCTCTGTGGACTAATGGTTGCCTTGAGTTATATTTGAAGGTTTTGTCCATAGGCTTTTCTTGGAGTACATGTGTTGGTTTCAAGGAGAGTTTGTGTCGACCAAGGTGCTATTCAAGGAATTACCTAAAAGATTGGTCTTGTGAGAGGTTGATCAATACTAAGTCAAAGAGTGAATCAAGTTGATCAACACACAAAGCGTAGAGGATGTACCAAGATAGATCAAGTGATCCCATGGTATAGTAAGCATTGTCAATTATGCTTTGTGTACTAACCCATGGTCTTCGTGAGAGTTCTTTGTGGGGTTAGGATGCGGTGTGCAAGTTCAAGTGATGCATCATGAAGAGATCAAGTGCTTGAAGCTTGCCGTCCATTGTGGTGACAATGGACTTGTGAAGATGAGCCGAAGTGTGGCTCACCCATAGTGGTCTATGGGGGAGCAATCATCTAGTATTCATCGCGCCAACGCAATCAAGAAAGGCGGTCCAACTTGAGGGAGTCAATATCGTCATCATCTAGCTCAAGTGGACTTTGTGCAAGGCAAAGGTTTGCCCTTGATAGGTTTTCTATTTTACCGGTCTCATGATGGTAGTTGGGAGACCGAGTTTTAGGATCGATTGCCGAACTATCAAGGGGGGCTCTCGGTGAGTTGCTTGATCGTATCGTTCGTAGAGAGCTCAAACCATTGCATCCTTGCATCATCTTTATTGTTTCTTGTTTGGTTCTTCTCCTTGACAGATTTGGAGCTTATGGTCATTTTTATGACAAGCTCGAGTTCATCGAAAACGGAGTTCACTTGCATCTTCTATGATGTTTTCGATGTTGGAGGTTATGCCGGTTCTTTTCTGTTGGAGGTTTCTCTCCTCTTTTTGTTTTGATGCTACTCGTTGTCTTGTATCCAACAAGCTTGAGTTTGCTCAATTCGGAGCTCATTTGCAGAAGTTATGGCAGTTCTGGTTTTATTGTTTCCCTCTGTTGTCTTCTCTGCAAAATGAAGGACTCCTAGTGTTGCTGATCTGGGGCATGCAGTAGTACTGCTCTCCGGAGCGGTAGTACCGCAGGCCCTTGCGGTAGTACCGCAGTCCCGTGCAGTAGTACTACAGGTGCTCACGGTAGTACCGCTCTGTGGGAGCGGTAGTACCGAGGCCTCAGGCTAGGCGCAGCTCCTCGAGCGGTAGTAGGGGCGGATGTAATTTTTTACATCTGCGCCTTACGCAGTAGTACCACGCCGCGGGCGCGGTAGTATCATGGGCTCTGGCCAGGCTTAGCAGCATGAGCGGAAGTAGGGGCGGATGTAATTTTTTACATCCGCGCCCTACGCGGTAGTACCGCTCTTCGTGTGCGGTAGTACCGTGCCGAATTTTTGCGCAGGTCCTCCCTCAGCGGAAGTAGGTACGGAAGTAATTTTTTACTTCCGTGCTTTCTCTACGCCTAGTGTTGCCTGCCTTACGGTAGTACCGTAGGGGCGCGCGGTAGTACCGCTCGTTGCCCTGTGCTACAGGCCTTAATCTGGCCAGTGTTGCACATGCGGTAGTACCGCAACCTGCAGCAGTAGTACCGCAGCCAACCGCGGTAGTACTGCAGCTCCGTGCGGTAGTACCGCGTCGTGCGGGCTGAGTGAGGGGATAACGGTTGGATTTCTCCCGACCTATAAAAGGGGGTCTTCTTCCCCATTGAGACTTATCCTTTGAGCTCGTGTTCTTCCCCCATTGTTGACCTTCTCCGAGCTTGCTATCTCTCAATCCCTCCATGGATTCTTGCTAGTTTTTGAGGGAAAAGAGAGAGGAGATCTAGATCCACGTTTCCACCAATCACTTTCTCCTCTATGTGAGGGAACCCCTTGGATCTAGATCTTGGAGTTCTTAGTGTTCTCCTTCTTGTTCTTCCTCTCATTTTCCTCCCTAGTATTAGTTGCTTCGGTGGGATTTGGAGAGGACTTGGGCACTCTGTGTGCCCTTGCCATTGCATTTGGTGCATCAGTTTGAGTTCTCCATGGTGATACGTGGAAGTTTCAAGTTGAGAAGCTTATTACTCTTGGGTGCTTGGTGCCCTTGAGCTTATTCCTCTTGGGTGCTTTGGCGCCTAGACGGTGGGTGGTGCTTGGAGCTCAATCATTATGGTGTAAAGCTCCGGGCAAGCGTCAGGGTCTCCAATTAGGTTGTGGAGATCGCCCCGAGCAATTTTACGGGTACCGGTGACCGCCCCCAAGGGTTGCCAAAGTGTACGGGTTCGGTGACCGCCCCCAAGGGTCACCATTTGTACGGGTTCGGTGACCGTCCTCAAGGGTCCCTTAGTGGAATCATGGCATCTTGCATTGTGCGAGGGCGTGAGGAGATTACGGTGGCCCTAGTGGCTTCTTGGGGAGCATTCTGCCTCCACACCGCTCCAAACGGAGATTAGCATCCGCAAGGGTGTGAACTTCGGGATACATCATCGTCTCCGCGTGCCTCGGTTATCTCTTACCCGAGCCCTTTACTTATGCACTTTACTTTGTGATAGCCATATTGTTCTTTGTCATATATCTTGCTATCACATAGTTGCTTATCTTGCTTAGCATAAGTTGTTGGTGCACATAGGTGAGCCTAGTTGTTTTAGATTTTGTGCTTGACAAATTAATCGCTAGGTTTATACCGCATTTGTTCAAGCCTTAACCGTATTTATTTTAAAGCGCCTATTCACCCCCCTCTAGGCGACATCCTCGATCTTTCACCGACGGAGGCAGAGGGAGGAGCACGGCGCCGGCGCCCATCCGTCCGGCTCCGGCCACCGTTCAGAGCGCCCGGACCACCTACGCGCAGAGGGGACCGAGGTGAACCCGTCTCCGTAGGGCACGGACGCTGAGCAGGTTGGGGAGGAGTAGGACACCAGACGCAGCGGAGCATGGCGTCGGCCATGATGGTGACGAGCGATTTGGTCGCCCCGGAGATGAACTGGAGATAGGGAGAGCTTCGCCTGGGTACGGTAGGTCGTTTGGTGCTGGAGGAAGGGAGAGAGGAGGTCGACATTGAGCGAATTTAGGATGAGGATGGCGGCGGGCATGGCGGCCATGGAGGTTGGGAAGAGCTTCTGGAGCTCGAAGAAGGGGCTGTGCGGGGCTCTAGGAAGAAGAGGGAGTGGCTGGTGAGGTCGGGGGCAACCGGGGTTGCTTAAATAACCAAAGGGGAGGAGCTGCCGCAGTGGCATCGCCACGGACGCGTGTGCACACGCATGAGCTCGGAGGTAGCCGACGGGGAGGCACAGGGGAGAGTCTCACGGGGTAGAGGAGGCCAAGGGAGAGCACAGGGAGGAAGAAGATGGCGAGCTCCGAGCCAAACCGCAACTGTTCGCCATGGGCACGTGGTGGCTTGTGTTGGTGAGGAAGCGGGCGGAGGGGGAGAGGGGTCCAGGGGAACGATGACGGTGAGAGGAAGACAATGGACAAGGTCATGCGCGCTAAGACGATGAGAGGGCGAGAGGGTCGAGCACAAACGACCACTGGACGTGGCCACTGCGCAAAGAGCGCGTGAAATGGTGCATGCCAGCTGCGCGGTCACCATGCGACATGGCACGGGGAGGGCTATAGGGGATGGCAAACCTTGTCTGGGGGTTATTCTTTCCAGGGTGGAGCATTTATGAGTCATTGGCTTGATCTGAGGTGTTGTGGTTAAATGGTAGTCATCATCTGAAGTTTATTGCAGTAATCTTGGCCGTGCACTGGTGATCAACAGAAACTTGATTGTGGTCAATGGAGTTGTCTGGGATGATTAGCTTAGGAAGGAATATCATCCTAGGGAGTTTGAGGAGAAATGAAGCACAAAACAGTAGAGTTGCTTTGTAACTGCCATTATAGTCCAGAAACTTGATTTGGATGATCGATGCACTCACATGGAGAAGCAACTTGGGCTGAAATTGGGAAAAACCTCATGATATGGACATATAAAGATGCTATAAAAAGCTCATACCAAATGGATAAGCCAAAATGGTACTTTCTTCACTAACATCCTGCCTGTCCAGAAACTTGGAATAATTTTGGTGATCAAATGGCTAAAGAAAATGATCCCAAATTTGGTGGATAGATGTTTTATGGGTAGGAGCATGATCTGGTAACTTATCAGAATTATTCAAGCAATATAAATACACTTGCTTCACAACCTGAAAATATTGCCAAAATCAAAGACTTGGTCCTGTGCTCACATAGATGATTGGATGAAGCTGCAAATTGGAGGAGGGCAATGATATGAGCACATTAAGAGGTGTGCAAAATTTCAACTCATTAGGATACTCCTAGCTAGTACTTCCCTCACAAAGCCTTCTGTATGACAGAAACTTTGAAAAATCAGTGAGGAAGATTCCATTGACAAATAAAGTTGAATTTTGGCATGAGGAAATGATTTGGACATAAAAGAATGCCCAAAAAGTTTGGGAGCAACTAGGAAAAGATAAATGACACTTCCTTCACAAAGCACCATTCAGGACAGAATAGGAAAAGGAATATTGGGGAGTTATTTTTGAACTCGCCAAGGAAATGTTTGGCCATATTTGAGCAATATATGACCCAAAGTAATTATGGGAATTATTTGGGAATTTTTGGATGGACAGAAATATAGGTTGTTTCACAACCTAGGGAAGATAAGGTTAATTATTCCTTTAATAGAAAAAGGAATATTCCCTAGAAAAGGATTTTGGGGTTTGGTCAAGGAGTGAAGTGACATGATCTTGGCAAAGTTTTGAGGATGATAAGCCACTTGGGAGGGGGAATGAGGATGATTTCCCAGGTGGCAAGGCCACAGAACCACTCCAAAAAGAAAAACAGAGCAAAAATCAAATAAATCAAAGGAAAAAAGAAAAGGGCCAAAAGCCAGGCTGTTACACACGACATGTTGGAGTGATTGACGATATATGACAAAGTGTCTGTTTAGTCCATACTTTCTCTATGACGGAACTTTGAGTTATGCACGACGAAACATTATTTGTGATGTGATTAAACCGTCCTCCTTAACTAGCGAAGATCACTCTAGTTAGGGCATTTTGGGTAAGATGAACTTTGTTATTTATGCTTATGATATGTTGCTTCTACTTTTGCCAAGTCTGTCTTTTATGTTGCTCAACTATATATGTTGCATATCATCGGCTCATGTGATGATGCAGGTGCATAGATCATCGATGGCGAAGAAGTGCTACGCTAGGAGTAAACGACGAGTCGCCGGAGTGTCAGGCCCAGGTGTACCAGTTTCCGAGTGACAGCCAGTAGTTAGTTTAGGTTCACGCTAGTGCAAGAGAGGGATACGAACTGACGCCTCAAGAAGTACTACATTATGTATGATGAGACATGTCATGTAACTTGTTTAGCTATATCGTGATTATGATGTGATGACATGATTTGTGTTGGATGATATGATGAGACTATTATGTGTATGATATGATGAGCATATTGCAGGTTTATGATATGATTAGAATACTGTTTAAAACATGTACAAAAACATCACAAATACGCAGCAAAAAAAGATATGAGAAAATATAGTAGTAGCGCTCTTTAGCGCTGGATAGAAAAATGCTACTGCTAAAGCACTTAGTAGTAGTGCTGGTAAGGGAAGCGCTACTGCGAAGTAGGTATAGCAGTAGTGCGTGTCAAGCCATGCTACTGCTAAACGTTAGCTGTAGCGCCGTATTAGTAGCGCAGTTCCCCGCGCTACTGCTAGGCTTTTCCCTAGTAGTGTAATGGTAATGGAAAGGCCACAGAACCTGATACTGGAGGCTCCAATCCCAGTTGGAAACAAAACGCAAAGCTGAAGCCACAGGTCAGGCTGAAGCAGCAGTAGTGAATACGCAAGGAAAGTTCAAGGGAAAGCCCAAGGGGCCGTGGGTACCCAAGAAGATGAAAGACCAGTCGGGCCAGGACATCCTGGATTTACCGTGTGCCATCCACACAAAGAAAGATAAAGAAGGCAACTTGATTTTGCCCAAACACACCACTCGACAGTGCAAATTCCTTATTCAGCAGTTCCGTGAGGGACAACAGAGTGGGAAAGGCTCTGATAAGGATGAAGATGAAGAAAAGGCAGATGATTACCCAAAGGTCAATGCAACCCTGGTGATTTTTGCTGACGTTGAGAGCAAAAGTCGACTGAAAGTCATCAACAGAGAGGTGAACATGGTTGCTCCAGCGACTACAACATACCTCAAGTGGTCAAAGACTCCTATCACCTTCGACCAGTCGGATCACCCAGCTCACGTTGCTACCCCCGGGTGGCGGGCTTTGGTGGTCGACCCAGTCGTTGGAGGCACTCGACTACATAAAGTTCTCATGGATGGTGGCAGTTGTTTGAACATTTTGTATGTTGAAACCCTCTAGGGGATGGGCATTCTGATGTCCCGACTCAGTGAGAGCAACATGCAGTTCCATGGAGTCATTCCAGGAAAGAAGGCGAAATCACTCCGGCGGATTTCTTTGGATGTGGTTTTCGGTGATTCAAAGAATTTTCTCAAAGAAAAGTTGACGTTTGAAGTGGTCGATTTTCACAGTGCCTATCACGCTATTCTAGGCAGACCAGCATATGCTCGTTTCATGGCCCATCCATGTTACGTGTATCTCAAACTGAAGATGCCCGGGCCCAAAGGTGTGATCATGGTCACTGGGAATAGATAGAGAGCGGAGGAATGCCTCCAGAAGGGTTCCAAGATCGCTGACAAGAAAATGGAAGTGGTGGAACTGGAAGAGTACGAGAAGAATGTTGATCCGAGTGATTTGCTCCGTTCCAAGAAGCCTACTTCTGAGTCCGCTTTTCAGTCGGCTGGCGAGACGAAACTAGTTCACATTCACCCGGAAGATCCCACAGCTGCTCCGACCCACATCTACTACGTCATCTCAGTCTAAGTGGCCTTTCAAATTGAGGCGTTGATAGGTCTCCAACGTATCTATAACTTTTTATTGTTCCATGCTATTATAGTATCAATTTTGGATGTTTTATATGTCACTATATGCAATTATATATTCTTTTTTGGGACTAACCTAATAATTTAGTGCCTAGTGCCAATTGATGGTTTTTTGCATGTTTTTGGCTTTTCAGAAATCAATATGAAACGAAGTCCAAATGGAGAAAAAAACGTTGCACTGATTTTTTTGGACTACATGGTTCGGGAGAAGGCAAGAGCCATAAGGGAGCGATAGGCCCTAGGGACGCACCCTCCTGGGGGCGCCCCCAGGCTTGTTGGCACCTCGTGGCACATCATGGCGGGCGCCCCCCAGGCTTGTTGGCACCTCATGGCACATCAAACCCTAATTCCACCTCTATAAATACTCAACAGAGAGACACCCAAAATACTTTTTTCGCCGCCTCAAGTTTCAGAACCACGAGATCCCATCTGGAGGCCTTCTTCGGTACTCTCCAGGAGAGGGAATTGATCACGCTATGACCGCACACACGATGCCAATGGATTGCGACATGGACTAAAGCACAGACACGGCCATGCACCGGCATCCGGTCTAGACCTAGACACACAAACTAATCATCGTGGCGAGTTGTAATTTATTCCTAACAAAGCATAGGTCACACTTACTAAATAGTTACGTACTAAAAAGAGATATTTTTATTTAGTAACTGTAAGATGAACTTGCTCGATTTAGTAAGTGTGACCTATGCTTAAGGTTTCTGAATCTTTTGTTGGCTCAAATTAGCAATTGTTGTTAAATTATGGAGTATATGCAATGATATGGATGATCACTATAATCAGAAAAATGCGCACCAAAATTCTTATGTTCTCAACCATCACCTTGAGCACTTTTCTACGAAGCCACTAGAGGTTTGCTACGAGGGTCATGCAACGATGTGGAGGGGGGTGATGGAACTGTTGTTACAGCGTTCGTTGGAAATCATGCGACAATCATTGGGATGCGGCAAGGCGGTGCTGCGATGGCCATTGTTGATGCTGCAAGGGAGCAGTGGAGTTGCAGTTACGACGGCCGCCGCCGATGAGGCAAGGCGATGTTAAAAGGGAAGTTGTGGATTTGTTGTTGTCAAGGGGACGAGTGGATATGCTACTGGAAGGCGATGATGCGATGAGTGTGGCCAGGGCGGGGCGATGGCCGACGGCGTGAGCGTGTGCGAGTTGATAAGGGTGGGGTGGTCCACGCGTGAATGCTGCAAGGGAATAAGACGCTGGTGTGGCGCGCTCAACATGACAGGAGCAGCTCCAAAAGAGGCAAGAGTGCCGAGGTAAAAGCAGATCAAAGAGTCACACATTGGCTCATCAAACGGCTATGAAGACGGCTTAGTATTTTCTGCCTACTGCTGGTTGGCGCCTAGCAACACCTAAAAAGGGAGGGGCATATGCCTCCGCATAGTTCTCGCGACTGTGTGGTCTCCTCGCATTTCCTGCTGAGATTAGGCTATCCAGTTTCGTTTCTGCGACAAATGTCATGTGTTTCCTTGTGTCATCTCACTAATCTGGCATATGTATAGAAAAAACGGTTGAGAGAAATCAAAGATGACCAAACGACCACAACTCATGGTGTTTTCACGGAGTCACCTCTCATACGTAAATGTGGGCATTTTTTTTGCAGAAAGTAAATGTGAAAATTATAATTGGTGAGTGTGCTCATGGAACAAACAATCCTTGTATTAATCGTTTGGGTGCTTCGAGTGAAAATCTTGATCCTTTGGATTGGGCGGTGGCGACACTCCGGTGGTGTAATCTTCCTGAAAGCACCTCCTTGGCACTCTCGATTTGTCGGCTATCAGCTTGGTCTCTTCTTTGTTGGCTTGGTTGAGGGCTCCATCGACTTCATAGTGTTCATTATTGTTCTTCTTTGGTCTTCATGGAGTTGGTTGGGGTGTTGTAGTTATTCTGTAGCACCTATGTATTTTGTCTCGGATGTGTGTGTTGTTGTTGTGTGGTGGGTTGCATTGAGTTGTATGTTGATTGTTGCTTTATATATAAAGCGGGACAGAAGTCTTTCTGGCATCGTTTGATTTCTGCCGAACATTCATTTTCACAAAAACAAATATTTCACATTCAAAATAGAACAAATGAGTTGATTTCACTTTTTACCCCCTAGTTTCACGGTTGTGACACAATGCCTCATTTAGAAGATTTTTCACATTCTTGTCCAAGTTAACCAAATTCTTTCCGCTAATTACCGATTTCAGTTTATTTTTTCTTTCTGACTATTTGGCCGACACCTAAATGCTAAGTTGGGCTTGCGATGACGGTCGACAAGGTAGAGGTTGTTCTCGAACACCCAGTTGTTTGTTTCCTTACAAGATGGACCACACGACTAAGATGATCATGTTGTTCAGTTTCTTCGTGACAGGGGATGGACTGCTAGTTCTGCCAAGATACAACCAATCACGGTAGTGGAGCCACAGACCTGTTGCACTCACACGGATAACCCAACATTCATTTATGAAAAAAAGACATTCAGAAATTAAAAGTTTGGGCAAATCCCCCCCCCCCCCTCCCTCTCTCTCTCTCTCACACACACACACACACAAATATTACTTTTTTGGAGAATGGCAACCATACTTCGTCACTTTCATGGTTACCATATATACACGGTCAACATCAATGTTCCTTAGGCTATATAGAAAGTTGATAGTAATGGACTCAAGGTGTCGGCCTGTGCCTCGTGATGGCGACGATGAAGTCGACATATGGCCTTTACTTAAAATTTAAGCCCATCCAGTTAACTCGCGTCAGATTTTCACCATAGTTCCTTCTCTAACATGTAGATAGACAAATATAGTATCGACACGAATTCTACAATTTACAGGTAGCGTAACTTTTTAGTTTGAAGGTATATGTGGTTCTAACTAGAAGTCGTTAAAGCTAGCCACTTATCTGAAACTAATTAGTGTTAGACTATTATTTGCTTAAGTCAAAGTAGCACATTATTTGAAGATAATCAACATCAGACTATTATTGGTATAAGTCGGTGACACTCAACACTTTCTCTCTAGTCCCATTATAGATCAAATATCTTTTGAAGGGGAGAAGATTCCTTGCCACTTGCATGGGCACCATCGAACACATTAAGCGTCGCGGGAAGAACGGCCGCTCTCCTATGCCACGTTCATGATTTTACTATCGCGCAGGATATACTTTTCACGCGTAGAAAAGAAAAGGGGAGAAAAATGTAGCTATCTCGTTTCCTTTCCTATGAAGGAAGCTCTGCATCGAGTCACCTGCGCACGCGCCCTCTTCCCCCACACGCGGCCTCCCCCTCTCCGCTTCCATCACAACCCTACCTCGCAACGCACATACCTCGAGCTCCGCCGCCGCCTCTTCCCCATCTCTCCCATTCGCATGCCACCATCTCCTCCCATCCCAGAATCGTTTTCCTCGCCCATCGGCACGCGACACCTGAGAGAACCCCATCGGCTCCGTCGATCTGCCAGACCTAGGTCCTCCTCCTACGCCCGTGGCTAACCCTAGCCACCACTGTCGCCGATGCACGGCGCCGTCTTGAACGCCGGTGCGGCTCCAATGCCTCCTGCCCGCTCCCCCCACGTCACCGAGGCCGTCGAGCGCGAGGGCATACAAATCTATTTTTTCTAGTTTCCCAGATCTGTATTTCTGGTTTTGGTAGTGAAGCGTGGAGGTGGATGCTACTTGTCAAGGAGGAAGTTGGTTGCAATTTTAGTTTGTAAGGTGCAGCAGACACAAAATAATGGTTCATCCCTCTATCTAATCTAGACATCAAGAGATTGGTGAGTTACTGTCAAGGTTCGCAAAAGCCAGTGAAATTAACTTTTCAGTTTTCGTGGTGTTCATGCTGAATAATGACTGATTCAGTATACATGGTTGTTTTTGCAGGCTGTATTCACTCTTGATGAGCTCACAAGAAAGTGACCATGAAATCAGAAGGTGAGCTAAAAAGCCTCTTGTCTACTATTGTTCTAGATTGTCCAGTGTGCGTATATTGCAGACTTAAGTTTGTTTTGTCCCAAGAACTTGGTTTTGTGGGGAAAAGAAATACGGTCAACTAACTCGATAGTGGTGAAACCTTAGTGTCTGGGATGAAGGCCCATGATAATCGGTGCCGCATCAATTCGTAATGGGATTTGCGATGATATCCATGTAGGAATGGCCACAGTAGGAATATCGATCTGTTGATGTCTCCCTTACTTAAATCTGTCATGATCTTCAGTGTGCCTTTTGTGTGTTTGGAGAGTTTTGTTTTGTGGTTTGTGGAGCAACAGTTCACTTTTGTATGTGGTGTGCAACAAAAATTAAAAATCTGGGCTGCTGATTCATGGAAAATATTGATCAAACTCTGTGCAATATGCCACGGCATTGGACCTGACCTAGCACAAATGATTATTAAGTGTAATATTTTACTTGTAGACTGATTTTACAAGATAAATCAAATAGTTGACAGATAATTTATCCTATTAAGCCTCTTCAAATACTGTTTCATGTCAACCAGGCCAAAATTAGCAAGCCGTTGCTAATTCATTTTCTTTCCTTGTCTGAAACTCACAGGACGGCTGGAACATCAGCACTAGCACAAGTAATAGATAAGTTATTTGATCTCTTGGAACATCAGCGCTAGCTCAAATCTTTGGAAAACCCATAAATAGGTTATGTGTTCAGGCGGAACGAGGAAGGTGATGGCCACAAGGTTGAGGACTGAGAATACAGAGATTTCTTGACAGGTCGACTAAACTCTCCACGGTGAGCTATGATTCGTAGCTGGCGGACAAGCATATTAATTACCTAATAGTTCCCATGAGGTTTCCTTGCATTAGATGAAACCATTGTCTCATGAAAGTTTACTTTTTGTGGATGTACAATTTGATATAGAAAAGGTGAATTTAATTTCATCTATACATGACCAATTGCTTGGTGTACATTTAATTAAATAAAGTGATAAATTAGACCATAAGTAAAATACATAATAATTAAATGGATAGAGTATATGTGGTGAACCTAGATATATGTGTAGACAATAAAGAGACAAGCTATTTCAATATTTATTTTCATGCTTATATATACAACAACCACAAACATGCATGAATACGGTTGAAGCTGTACTGCAAGATTGGGCACCACATTATTTTTCTTATATTAGGATGATACAATTTCTTTAGTCCACTGTGTTCCCTTTATTGCATATTGCAAACATTATGTTCATGTATATATATACGACAACTGCAGTGTAAATTCGATTGAAGCTTTGCTGTCACATTAAATTCTAACATATATGTGTGGTGAATATGGATTGAGCATCCCTTTCTTTTTCTTTGATTTAGAGGATATGTTTTCCTTAATCCATTGAGTTTCCAATATTGCATATTTTAAAAATAGCTTCTTTACTTGGCTAGATCATCTGAACATGCCAAGTCCAGTGATGGTGACTTTACTCAGTTTGAATATTCATATAGTTTAGTAGATTAATCCAAGAATTTGTTTTGTGTTGTCTTTTTTTCCAGTTTGCTCATCCGTGCCTCATTGCTTTTATGTAGTTGGGCATAAATCGCAAACAACAAAGACAAAGGGGCGCCTCTCACCTGGCACCGCCCCAACTTCCACTCAAGCGGACCAAATATAGCAGCCGAGCATGTGGAAACAAGATAAGTGTGCACTGGCCTGCCTCACGAGGTGCCACCTCGTGATGCCCCAGCCTCTATATGCAGTCGAACATCAATAGTATAGATTATGCGGTAAAGTAATAAGATAGTTGCGATATTGGCCGCAAATGGCAACAATACCGCGCTTAGCTTCGAGTGTTTGATTTCTCGTAAAAAAGGTCCATCATCATCATAGCCACTCCTCGAACACGTAGATAGACACTTGTTTTTTTTCTTCTGAGTACTAGATAGACACTTGTTTGACAAGTGGATGCAGATACATACTCTAGCCCAGGCCGTGTAGTAGAATAGTTTATCATCCTGAAGATATGTGTTCTTCTAATTAAAAAGCATTAAATAGTTCCTCGCAAAATAAAACATTAAATAGTAGCCAAAAACAAGCGTGAGACTTTTCTCAAAAAAAAAAGAGGAAGCGCGAGTCTTTTAAGCGACTAGACAGATAGATAGAGATAGATAGGTACACACGCTGAGCTGTTGCATCGTCATTGTCCGTTGGTCGCACGCAGTTAACCGCAGATGTTGCCAATAAGCCCCTCCCTCTACTCGGTCAGGACAAGCCAGAGGAGGAGAAACTGGAGCGCGGAGGCACCACTCCGAGGCCGCGCAACCACAACCCCTCATGCCCGTGACTCACCGTTCGCTCCAGGCCACGGGCTCCGCGCGATGTCTGGCTGTAGCGGTTGTGTTACCGCTCTGGGCCCGGCTCCGCCGCGAGCCATGCCACGCGTCCGCCCTGGCATGACATGTGTTGGGAGGCGTCCACCTCCCTCTTATATGCCTCGAAAGCATAAGGGGGGCCATAAATAGGAGCAAAATGTTTGTGTTGTGAGAGAGCACATCGTTTCACATCGTAGTCGTGTGAGGCAGGGTCGAGCAAAGAGGAATAGTGCAACCAGACAACAATGGCGCCCACCTCCCTCCTCGGCTGCACAATCATCGTATTCTTCTTTCTCCTCCTCCTATGTGCTCGTTTCTTTCTCTCGCTTCCTGTCGTGTGTCATGAGTTGCTGGCTTGAATTGTGATTGATTCCTGTCAATCACTGTGGCTGGTTCTTCTTAGACGAGCACGTGAACTCCCTCTCTGACCAAGTGGCGAAGGACTCCGTGCAAGAGCTTCATTCCTTTTACCAGTGCCCAAGTGACCAGTACGTGCGGTGCCGATGGACGACTACTCGAGGGACTAGCTACGTGGCATCGGCGGGGGTGACGACAGCGAGCACAAGGAGCAACTCTTGGGTTCACGGGCCGAGGTGGTAGACCTTAGCCTCGGGTTGTCGCTCGGGGGCGGTTCGGGGCACAGAGGAGCAGCGGCGAGGGTCTTGCCAGGTCCCATGCATCCAGGGGGTGGCATCAACTATGGCGGATGCGGAGATAGGGAATGGAGCTGACGTGCAACCCCCGGTGACCCCGCGGCCGAAAGACAATGGTTTCCCTCTGAATGGTGTCTTCGTTTCTAGGAGCACTTTCCTTGGGAGCACTGCTGGCACTGAGGTCTAGCCCATGACGACCCCGCAAGGGAGTGGGAGTGGTTTTCCTTTGAACATCATCAAGGAGGAGGAGGATTCTGTGGCAATGCTGTGGGTGAGCTTGTTCCCTTCCCTAGTTGATGTTTCCATAATGATATCTGTAATTCTGTATTTGTCCTTATAATTGAGCACGATCAATTAATTTGATGCTCAGCAATGGTCTTTTTTAGAACAGACACCAGCCAGCGCAGACATGGCTCTCGTGTGCTAGCTGTGCATACAACTCACTGCTAAATATTTTGCTAGTTAGGTCAGGTTTAACGGACATTATTATTTTTAATAATCTCAAATGAGTCTCACAAACAATTCATATCCATTATACAAGATAAATAAAAACAATATGTTTGTTACACCTGACCTAACTAGCAAAATAATTACCAGTGAGATGTATGCACACCCAGCGGACGAGAGCCATGCATGAGCTGGCTCGAGTCTGTTCTTCAAAAAAAACAATTGTTGAGCATGAATTTAATTGACCACCCTAAATTATAAGGATAAATACAGAATTACAGATAGCATTACGGAAACATCACCTTGGGATGGGAACAAGCTTGCCCGCAGCTTTGCCATGGGCTCCTCCTCCTCCTTGATGTTGTTCAAAGGGAATCCACTCCCACTCCCTTGTGGGGTCGCCGAGAGCTGGAACATAAGTGTCAGCAGTGCTCCTAAGGAAAGTGCTCCCAGAAATGACGACACCATTAAGAGAGAAACCATTGCCCTGCGGCTTCGTGGCCGCCGAGGGCTGCACATCAGTGTTGTTCCCCGCCTCCGCATCCACCATAGTTGGTGCCACTTCCTGGATGCACGCGACCGACGAGGACCTGGTGAGCCCCTCGCCGCTCGTCCTCTCCATCCTGAACCGCCCCCGACCAACAGCCCGAGGCTAAGGTCCGCCACCTCGGCTCGTGAATCCAAGAGCTGCGCCTTGTGCTCACTGTCATCGCCTCCGCCGACGCCGTGCAGCAAGTCCCTCGAGAAGTTCTCCATCGGCGCCGCACGGACTGGTCACTTGGTCAGTGGTCAGAGGAAAATGAAGCTCCCACACAGACTCGTTCGTCACCTGGTGAGAGAGGAAGCTCCCGCACTCGTCAGGGAAGAACCTGCCGCAGTGAGGGACAAGAACCAAGCACAATTCAGGCCAGCAACTCATGACACATGACAGGAAGCGAGGGAGAAACAAGCACATAGGAGGAGGAGGAGGAAGCTTACGAGGATTGCACACCCGAGGAGGGAGGTGGACGCCATTGATGTCCGGTGCGGTGCTGCGTTGTTCCGTTTTGCTCAACCCTACCTCGCACCACGAGGAAGGAAGGGTACGCTCTCTCGCAACACAAATAATTTGCTCCTCTCCGGGGCCCCCTTGTGATTTCAAGGCGTATAAGAGGGAGGTGGACGCCGACCCGTACGATGCCAGGGCAGACGCATGGCATGGCTCGCGGCGGAGCCGAGCCGGAGCAGTAATGCTCGCGCTAGAGTCGGGACGGAGCGTACGTGAGGCTAAGGACACGAGCGGCTGCGGCTGGACGGCCCCGGAGCGGCGCCTCCACGCTTCAGTTTCTCCTCCTCTAGCTTGTCCTGACCGAGCAGAGGGATGGGCTTTTGGCCCCATCAAAGGCGAACTGCGTGCGACCAACAGACGATGACAATGCAACAGCTCGCCATGTGTGCCCCTCTCTCTATATCTATCTGTCTAGCCGCTTAAAAGCCGACCTTTTATGTCTCATGCTTTTTTTCTTTTTGCGAAAAAGTCTCACACTTGTTTTCTGCTACTGTTTAATGCTTTTAATTAGAAGAACTACATGTATCTTCTGGATTATAAACTATTCCACTACACGCCAGAGGCTAGAGTATGGATCTGCATTTACTTGTCAAACAAGTGTCGTATTCAAAAAAATCAAGTGTCTAATTACGTGTTGAAGTGGCTAGGAGTATGATGGATTTTTTTTTGCGAGAAATCAAACTCTGGAAGCAAAGGGCATATTCAAGGCGGCCCGTAAATTTCCTCCCACACAAGTCTGCAGATAGAGGGGACCGGTCCACGGACACGGATGCGAGAGACTGCCATCCAACCATAGCTTCATACATTTCAAAATCTTTTTCAACAAACCAGATGAAATTCATACAAAATCAGATCTATTTCATATAAACATGACGGATTTTATATAAACCGGATATATAAAGTGGTGGGGTTTTTTTGGTAACGTTTGATTTCTGCCGAACATTCATTTTCACAAAAACAAAAATTCAGCATTCAAAATAAAACAAATGAGCTGATTTCACTTTTTACCCCCTAGTTTCCCTGATGTGACGGAATGCCTCATTTAGAAGATTTCTCACATGTTTTTCCAATTTAACCAAATTTGTGCCGCTAATTACCCTTTTTAGGTTTTTTTTCTTCCTGGCTGTTTGGGCCCACACCTAAATGCTAAGTTGGCCTTGCGATGACCCATTTGTTTCTTTCCTTACAAGATGGACCACACGACTAAGATGATCATGATGTGCAGCTTCTTCCTGACAGGGGATGGACTGCTACTTCTGCCAAGATACAGCCAATCACGGGAGTGGAGCCACAGACCAGTTGCACTCGCACGGATAACCCAATATTCATTTATGAAAAAATTATTTAATGCACTTGGTCGCTTTGAGCTTTTACTTGATATGATTATCTGGCACGATATTTTGTTTGCTGTAAATATAGTTAGCAAGATGTTGCAATGTCAACCATCACTAGTAGAGAAGGGGACAAAGGTGCAGGCCGGGTCAGCCCATTACTCCCGGTTCAATGAAGAACCGGGACCCATGGGGGCATTGGACCCGGTTCGTGAGCCCCGGGGGCCGGCCGGGCCACGTGGGCCATTGGTCCCGGTTCATCTGGACCTTTTGGTCCCGGTTGGTGGGATGAACCGGGACCAATGGGCCTCGCTCCTGGCCCACCACCATTGGTCCCGGTTGGTGGCTCGAACCGGGACCAAAGGCTGCCCTTTAGTCCCGGTTCATGCCACCAACCGGGACCAATGAGGTGCCTATATATACCCCCTCACGTAAGAGCAGAGCACACTGCTATGTTTTTTCTGGCCGTCGAGGGGGAGAGGGCTTGGTGTTGCTTTAGCTCACCTCCTATGCACACAAGGTGTTCGATGGAATTCCCGAGCCACACTACCTAAGCTTTCTCCTCTCCAAGCTCGACCTCTAAGCTCCATTTTCTTAATATTTGTCTAGGTTTAGCGGTCCATCACGCCCTGTCCCTGTCTTCACCGCCGTCGATCACCCGCGCCGATCTCATCACCGGCACCATCGGGTGAGCCTCTTGTTCTTATCTTCTTTCTGAAAGGAAAAATATTCTTACTTGTATGTTTAGATATATACTTGTATTATTTTCTTATTTTTATTATTGCATCTTATATAGTGCGACGGTTTTGGTATCCGCCCCCGTCGGCCCTCGTCCTATATATGATTCGGATGTGGTATATATTATCTTTTCATAACTATTGGTTCATTTATTGTTTATGAAAATTATGCCGACCAACGTGACATAGATTTTATTTATCTAGGAGGTTGTTGAACCGGAAATTCCAACCGACCCTATTGTCGAGAGGTTAAATTTAGTTGAAGAAGAAAACAATTTCTTGAAGGAAAAAATAAGAAAAATTGAGGAGGAGAAGATGATATTGGAGTTGCATGTTGCGGATGTCGTCGATGATCACAAGATCAAGATGGATGCAATGCGCTTGAAGATTAGAAAGATTAGAAAATATGGCATTCATACCGAGGCTTGATATCATTATGCCGTTGGATCAGTTGTTACCTTGGTTGCGATTATGATCGCATTTGTTTTCGCATTGAAATGTTTTACATAGTTTCAATGTATGGTTTAATTAATTTAGATGCTCTACAGAGCTTTATGTTGTTCTGTAATGATTTTTGCTTGAAGATCAGAACTATGTATGTACTTTGGTTTTAATGTGATGATGAACTTCTATTAATTTGGTCACTTAATTATCTATTCATGATGTTCTGTAATGATTTTTGACACACTTAATTATATATAATGCACGCAGATGAACCGGCAATAGATGTACGGTAACAGACACACCTCCGAGTACATTAAGGGCATGCATGATTTTCTTGAAGTGGCTGAGGCAAACAAGCAGAATGGTTTTATGTGTTGTCCATGCCCTATATGTGGGAATACGAAGTCTTACTCTGACCGGAAAATCCTTCACACCCACCTGCTTTACAAGGGTTTCATGCCACATTATAATGTTTGAACGAGGCACGGAGAAATAGGGGTTATGATGGAAGACGGTGAAGAAGAAGAGTACGATGACAACTATGTGCCCCCTGAATACAGTGATGCTACTGAACATCAAGAGGAACCAGACGATGTGCACGATGATGCTGCCACGGGCGAAGCTGCTGAAGATCAAGAGGAACCAGACGATGTGCCCGATGATGATGATCTCCGTTGGGTCATTGTCGATGCAAGGACGCAATGCGAAAGTCAAAAGGAGAAGCTGAAGTTCGATCGCACGTTACAGGATCACAAAAAAGGGTTGTACCCCAATTGCGAAGATGGCAACACAAAGCTCGGTATCGTACTGGAATTGCTGCAGTGGAAGGCACGGAATGTTGTGCCAGACAAATGATTTGAGAAGCTACTAAAAATATTGAAGAAGAAGCTTCCAAAGGACAACGAATTGCCCGACAGTACATACGCAGCAAAGAAGGTCATATGCCCTCTAGGATTGGAGGTGCAGAAGATACATGCATGCCCTAATGACTGCATCCTCTACCGTGGTGCGTACAAGGATCTGAATGCATGCCCGGTATGCGGTGCATTACGGTATAAGATCAGACGAGATGACCCTGGTGATGTTGACGGCGAGCCCCACAGGAAGAGGGTTCCTGCAAAGGTGATGTGGTATGATCCTATAACACCATGGTTGAAACGTCTGTTCAGAAATGGAGAGCATACCAAGTTGATGCGATGGCACAGTGAGGACCGTAAGAAAGACGGGAAGTTGAGAGCACCCGCTGACGGGTCGCAGTGGAGAAAAATCGAGAGAAGGTACTGGGATGAGTTTGC
This sequence comes from Triticum dicoccoides, assembly GCF_002162155.2. Classification (NCBI taxonomy): domain Eukaryota; kingdom Viridiplantae; phylum Streptophyta; class Magnoliopsida; order Poales; family Poaceae; genus Triticum; species Triticum dicoccoides. The sequence continues at coordinate 2,541,718 of NC_041389.1, forward strand.
AAGTGACCCAAGGAACGTATGGTTTGGTTTAAGCGCGGATGGCATTAATCCTTTCGGGGAGCAGAGCAGCAATCACAGCACCTGGCCCGTGACTCTATGTATGTATAACCTTCCTCCTTGGATGTGCATGAAGCGGAAGTTCATTATGATGCCAGTTCTCATCCAAGGCCCTAAGCAACCCGGAAATGACATTGATGTGTACCTAAGGCCATTAGTTGAAGAACTTTTACAGTTGTGGAATGGAAACGGTGTACGTACGTGGGATGAGCACAAACAGGAGGAATTTGACCTAAAGGCGTTGCTATTCGTGACCATCAACGATTGGCCCGCTCTCAGTAACCTTTCAGGACAGACAAACAAGGGATACGATGCATGCATGCACTATTTACTTGACACCGAAAGTATATACGTGGGAAGCTGCAGGAATAATGTGTACCTGGGCCATCATCGATTTCTTCCAACCAACCATCAATGTCGAAAGAAAGGCAAGCATTTCAAAGACGAGGCAGATCACCGGAAGAAGCCCGCCATGCGTACCGATGATCACGTACTTGCCATGGTCAATGATTTACATCTAATCTTTGGAAAGGGTCCCGGCGGACTAGCTGTTCCGAGTGACGCTGGGGGACACGCACCCATGTGGAAGAAGAAATCTATATTTTGGGACCTACCCTACTGGAAAGACCTAGAGGTCCGCTCTTCGATCGACGTGATCCACGTGACAAAGAACCTTTGCGTGAACCTGCTAGGCTTCTTGGGCGTGTATGGGAAGACAAAAGATACACCTGAGGCACGGGAGGACCTGCAACATTTGCACGAAAAAGACGGCATGCCTCCGAAGCAGTATGAAGGTCCTGCCAGCTACGCTCTTACCAAAGAAGAGAAGGAAATATTCTTTGAATGCCGGCTTAATATGAAGGTCCCGACTGGCTTCTCGTCGAATATAAAGAGAATAATAAATATGACATAGAAAGAGTTTCAGAACCTAAAATCTCATGACTGCCACGTGATTATGACGCAACTGCTTCCGGTTGCATTGAGGGGGCTTCTACCGGAAAACGTTCGATTAGCCATTGTGAAGCTATGTGCATTCCTCAATGCAATCTCTCAGAAGGTGATCGATCCAGAAATCGTACCAAGGCTAAGGAGTGATGTGGCGCAATGTCTTGTCAGTTTCGAGCTCATGTTCCCACCATCCTTCTTCAATATCATGACGCATGTCCTAGTTCATCTAGTAGACGAGATTGTCATTCTGGGGCCCATATTTCTACACAATATGTTCCCCTTTGAGAGGTTCATGGGAGTCCTAAAGAAATATGTCCGTAACCGCGCTAGGCCAGAAGGAAGCATCTCCATGGCCATCAAATAGAGGATGCCATCGGGTTTTGTGTTGACTTCATTCCTGGCCTTAAGAAGATAGGTCTCCCTAAATCGCGGTATGAGGGGAGACTGACTGGAAAAGGCACGCTTGGAAGGGACTCAATAATATGCAGGGACGAATATTCTTGGTCTCAAGCACACTGCACAGTTCTACAGAACTCTACCTTGGTGACCCCTTATGTCGATGAACACAAGAACAGTCTGTGCTCCAAACACCCGGAGCAGTGCGACGACTGGATTACATGTGAACACATCAGGACTTTCAGCAGTTGGTTGGAAACATGTCTCAGAGGTGACAACACTGTTTGTGATGAGTTGTACTTGTTGTCCAGGGGACCATCTTCGACTATTACGATTTGGAAAGGATACGAGATAAATGGGAATACATTTTACACGATTGACCAAGATCAAAAGAGCACCAACCAAAATAGCGGTGTCCGCTTTGATGCAGCCACCGAGAGGGGAAAGGACACACATTATGGTTACATAGTGGACATATGGGAACTTGACTACGGACATGATTTTAAGGTCCCTTTGTTTAAGTGCAAATGGGTCAATCTGTCAGGAGGTGGGGTACGGGTAGACCCACAGTACGGAATGACAACAGTGGATCTAAAAAATCTTGGGTACATTGACGAACCGTTCGTCCTAGCCAATGATGTGGCAGAGGTTATCTATGTGAAGGACATGTCTACCAGACCGAGAAAAGAAAAGATAAGGAAGCGAATACATCATACGATGAGCCAAAGCGCCACATAGTTCTTTCAGGAAAAAGGGACATCGTGGGAGTGGAGGGCAAGACAGACATGTCTAAAGATTATGAAAAGTTTAATGAAGTTCCTCCCTTCAAAGTCAAGGCTGACCCCAGCATCCTGATAAACGATGAAGATTATCCATGGTTACGGCGCAATAAGCAAATGACACAAGCGAAGAAAAAGTGAAGACATTCTCCCGCAACTATTATGATGATAGCATGCCAACTTTGTAACAGACGAGTATGATACCATTGTCCGTTTTGTACATGCATATGCTATGTGGGTGAAATTATGATACCATGCCAACTTTTAACTTTTTCAGAGTTCATTTGAAATGCTTTAATGTCTTACGGTTTGGCCCTCATAATACCATTAATCCCGGTTCGCTCCTTGTCAACTATGTTCTCACCAAGAACACTCTCAAGAGGGCAGCCACGTGGGCCGTTGGTCCCGGTTCGTCTAGACCTTTTTGTTGGGGAATGTAGTAATTTCAAAAAAATTCCTACACACACGCAAGATCATGGTGATGATATAGCAACGAGAGGGGAGAGTGTTCGTCCACGTACCCTCGTAGACCGTAAGCGGAAGCGTTAACACAACGCGGTTGATGTAGTCGTACGTCTTCACGATCCGACCGATCCAAGCACCGAACGTACGGGGCCTCCGAGTTCAGCACATGTTCAGCTCGATGACGAACTCCGGCCCTCCGATCCAGCAAAGGCTCCGGAGATGAGTTTTGTCAGCACGACGGCGTGGTGACGATGATGATGTTCTACCGGCGCAGGGCTTCGCCTAAACTCCGCGACGATATGACCGAGGTGAAATATGGTGGAAGGGGGCACCGCACACGGCTAAGGAACGATCCGTAGATCAACTTGTGTGTCATGGGGTGCCCCCTTGCCCCTGTATATAAAGGAGCAAGGGGAGGAGGCGGCCGGCCAGGGAGAGGCGCGCCAAGGGGAGTCCTACTCCCACCGGGAGTAGGACTCCCTCCTTCCTTGTTGGAGTAGGAGAAGGGGGAAAGAGGGGGTGCGGCCCCTTCCCCTAGTCTAATTCGGACTAGGCCTTGGGGGGCGCGCGGCCTGCCCTAGGCAGCCCCTCTCTCTTTCTCGTATGGCCCAATAAGGCCCAATACTTCTCCCGGCGAATTCCTGTAACTCTCCGGTACTCCGAAAAATACCCGAATCACTCGGAACCTTTCCGAACTCCGAATATAGTCGTCCAATATATCGATCTTTATGTCTCGACCATTTCGAGACTCCTCGTCATGTCCCCGATCTCATCCGAGACTCCGAACTCCTTCGGTACATCAAAACTCATAAACTCATAAAATAACTGTCATCGAAACCTTAAGCGTGCGGACCCTACGGGTTCGAGAACTATGTAGACATGACCTAGAACTATTCTTGGTCAATAACCAATAGCGGAACCTGGATGCCCATATTGGCTCCTACATATTCTACAAAGATCTTTATCGGTCAAACCACATAACAACATACTTTGTTCCCTTTGTCATCGGCATGTTACTTGCCTGAGATTCGATCGTCGGTATCCAATACCTAGTTCAATCTCGTTACCGGCAAGTCTCTTTACTCGTTACGTAATGCATCATTCCGTAACTAACTCATTAGCTACATTGCTTGCAAGGCTTATAGTGATGTGCATTACCGAGAGGGCCCAGAGATACCTCTCCGACAATCGGAGTGACAAAACCTAATCTTGAAATACGCCAACCCAACATGTACCTTCGGAGACACTTGTAGTACTCCTTTATAATCACCCAGTTATGTTGTGACGTTTGGTAGTACCCAAAGTGTTCCTCCGGTAAACGGGAGTTGCATAATCTCATAGTTACAGGAACATGTATAAGTCATGAAGAAAGCAATAGCAACATACTAAACGATCAAGTGCTAGGCTAACGGAATGGGTCATGTCAATCACATCATTCTCCTAATGATGTGATCCCATTAATCAAATGACAACACATGTCTATGGTTAGGAAACATAACCATCTTTGATTAATGAGCTAGTCAAGTAGAGGCATACTAGTGACTATATGTTTGTCTATGTATTCACACATGTATCATGTTTCCGGTTAATACAATTCTAGCATGAATAATAAACATTTATCATGAAATAAGGAAATAAATAATAACTTTATTATTGCCTCTAGGGCATATTTCCTTCAGTCTCCCACTTGCACTAGAGTCAATAATCTAGTTCACATCGCCATGTGATTTAACACCAATATTCACATCTGCATGTGATTAATACCCATAGTTCACATCATCATGTGATCAACACCCAAAGGGTTTACTAGAGTCAATAATCTAGTTCACATCGCTATGTGATTAACACCCAAAGAGTACTAAGGTATGATCATGTTTTGCTCGTGAGAGAAGCTTAGTCAACGGGTCTGTCATATTCAGAGCCATATGTATTTTGCAAATATTCTATGTCTACAATGCTCTGCACGAAGCTACTCTAGCTAATTGCTCCCACTTTCAATATGTATCCAGATTGAGACTTAGAGTCATCTGGATTGGTGTAAAAGCTTGCATCGTTGTAACTTTAACGACGGGCTCTTTTATCACCTCCATAATCAAGAAACATCTCCTTAGTCCTCACTAAGGATATTCTTGACCCATGTCCAGTGATCTACTTATTAGATCAAAATTGCATTCCTTTGCCAAACACAGAGCAAGGTATACAATAGGTCTGGTTCACAGCATAGCATACTTTATAGAACCTATGACTGAGGCATAGGGAATGACTTTTCATTCTCTTTCTATTTTCTGCAATGGTCGGGTCTTGAGTCTTACTCAACTTCACACCTTGTAACACAGGCAAGAACTCCTTCTTTGACTGTTCCATTTTGAACTATTTCAAAAATTTATCAAGGTATGTACTCATTGAAAAATCTTATCAAGCGTCTTGATCTATCTATATAGATCTTGATGCTCAATGTGTAAGCAGCTTCATCGAGGTCTTGCTTTGAAAAACTCTTATTCAAGTATCCTTTCATGCTATCCAGAATTTCCATATCATTTCCAATTAACAATATGTCATCCACATATAATATTAGAAATGCTACACAGCTCCACTCACTTTCTTGTAAATACAGGCTTCTTCAAAAGTCTGTATAAAACCATATGCTTTGATCAGCTCATCAAAGCATATATTCCAACTCCGAGATGCTTGCACCAGTCCATAGATGGATCGTTGGAGCTTGCATAATTTGTTAGCACCTTTAGGATTGACAAAACCTTCTGGTTGCATCATATACAACTCTTCTTTAAGTAAACCATTAAGGAATGCAGTTTTGTTTATCCATTTGCCAGATTTCATACAATGTGGCAATTGCTAACATGATTCAGAGAGACTTAAGCATAGATACGAGTGAAAAACTCTCATCATAGTCAACACCTTGAACTTGTCGAAAACCTTTTGCGACAATTCTAGCTTTTGTAGATAGTAACACTATCAGCGTCCGTCTTCCTCTTGAAGATCCATTTAATCTCAATGTCTCGCCGATCATTGGGCAAGTCAATCAAAGTCCATACTTTGTTTTCATACATGGATCTTATCTCAGATCTCATGGCCTCAAGCCATTTTGCGGAATCTGGGCTCACCATCGCTTCTTCATAGTTCGTAGGTTCGTCATGGTCTAGTAACATAACTTCCAGAACAGGATTACCCGTACCACTCTGGTGCGGATCTTACTCTGTGAGACCTACGAGATTCTGTAGTAACTTAATCTGAAGTTTCATGATCATCATCATTAACTTCCTCACTAATTGGTGTAGGAATCACTGGAATTGATTTCTGTGATGAACTACTTTCCAATTCGGGAGCAGGTACAGTTACCTCATCAAGTTCTACTTTCCTCCCACCCACTTCTTTCGAGAGAAACTCCTTCTCTAGAAAGGATCCATTTTAGCAACGAATCTTGCTTTCGGATCTGTGATAGAAGGTGTACCCAATAGTTACCTTTGCGTATTCTATGAAGACGCACTTCTCCGATTTGGGTTCGAGCTTATCAGGTTGAAAACCTTTTTCATATAAGCATCGCAACTCCAAGCTTTAAGAAACGATAGCTTAGGTTTACTGCTAAACCATAGTTCATACGGTGTCGTCTCAACGGATTTAGATGGTGCCCTTTTTAACGTGAATGTAGTTGTCTCTAATGCATAACCCCAAAACAATAGTGGTAAATCAGTAAGAGACATCATAGATCGCACCATATCCAATAAAGTGCGGTTATGACGTTCGGACACACCATAACGTTGTGGTGTTCCAGGTGGCGTGAGCTGTGAAACTATTCCACATTTTTAATTGAAGACCAAACTCGTAACTCAAATATTTATCTCCGCGATCAGATCGCAGAAACTTTATTTTCTTGTTACGATGATTTTTTCCACTTCACTCTGAAATTCTTTGAACCTTTCAACTATTTCAGACTTATGTTTCATCAAGTAGATATACCCATATCTGCTCAAATCATCTTGTGAAGGTCAGAAAATAACGATACTTGCCACGAGCATCAACACTCATTGGATCGCATACATCGGTATGTATTATTTCCAATAAGTCGGTAGCTTGTTCCATTGTTCCGGAGAACGGAGTTTTAGTCATCTTGCCCAAAAGGCACGGTTCGCAAGCATCAAATGATTCATAACCAAGTGATTCCGAAGAACCATCTTTATGGAGTTTCTTCATGCGCTTTACACCGATATGACCCAAACGGCAGTGCCACAAATAAGTTGCACTATCATTATTAACTTTGCATGTTTTGGCATCAATATTATGAATATGTGTATCACTATGATCGAGATCCAACAAAACTATTTTCATTGGGTGTATAACCATCGAAGGTTTTATTCATGTAAACAGAATAACAATTATTCTCTAACTTTAATGAATAACCGTATCGCAATAAACATGAGGAAATCATGTTCATGCTCAACGCAAATGCCAAATAACATTTATTTAGGTTTAACACTAATCCTGAAAGTATAGGGAGTGTGCGATGATGATCATATCAATCTTGGAACTACTTCCAACATTCATCGTCACTTCCCCTTCAACTAGGCTCTGTTTATTCTGTAACTCCTGTTTCAAGTTACTAATCTTAGCAACCGAACAAGTATCAAATACTCAGGAGCTACTATAAACACTAGTAAGGCACACATCAATAACTTGTATATCAAATATACCTTTGTTCACTTTGCCATCCTTCTTATCCACCAAATATTCAGGGCATTTCCGCTTCCAGTGACCATTTCCTTTGCAGTGTAAGCACTCAGTTTCAGGCTTTGGTTCGGCTTTGGGCTTCTTCGTGGGAGTGACAACTTGCTTGTCATTCTACTTGAAGTTCCCTTTCTTTCCCTTTGCCCTTTTCTTGAAACTAGTGTTCTTGTCAATCATCAACACTTGATGCTCTTTCTTGATTTCTGCCTTCGTCGATTTCAACATCACGAAGAGCTCGGGAATCGTTTTCGTCATCCCTAGCATACTATAGTTCATCACAAAGTTCTACTAACTTGGTGATGGTGACTAGAGAATTCTGTCAACCACTATCTTATCTGGAAGATTAACTCCCACTTGATTCAAGCGATTGTAGTACCCAGACAATCTGAGCACATGCTCACTAGTTGAACGATTCTCCTCCATCTTTTAGCCATAGAACTTGTTGGAGACTTCATATCTCTCAACTCGGGTATTTGCTTGAAATATTAACTTCAACTCCTGGAACATCTCATATGGTCCATGACGTTCAAAACATCTTTGAAGTCCCGATTCTAAGCCGTTAAGCATGGTGCACTAAACTATCAAGTAGTCATCATATTGAGCTAGCCAAACGTTCATAACGTCTGCGTCTACTCCTGCAATAGGTCTGTCACCTAGCGGTGCATCAAGGACATAATTCTTCTGTGCAGCAATGAGGATAAACCTCAGATCACGGATCCAATCCGCATCATTGCTACTAACATCTTTCAACACAATTTTCTCTAGGAACATATAAACATATGAAAGCAACAATGCAAGCTATTGATCTACAACATAATTTGCAAAATACTACCAGGACTAAGTTCATGATAAATTTAAGTTCAATTAATCATATTACTAAAGAACTCCCACTTAGATAGACATCCCTCTAATCCTCTAAGTGATTACGTGATCCATATCAACTACACCATATCCGATCATCACGTGAGATGGAGTAGTTTCAACGGTGAACATCAATATGTTGATCATATCTACTATATGATTCACGCTCGACCTTTCGGTCTCCGTGTTCCGAGGCCATATCTGTATATGCTAGGCTCGTCAAGTATAACCTGAGTATTCCGCGTGTGCAACTGTTTTGCACCCGTTGTATTTGAACGTAGAGCCTATCACACCCGATCATCACGTGGTGTCTCAGCACGAAGAACTTTCGCAACGGTGCATACTCAGGGAGAACACTTCTTGATAATTAGTTAGAGATCATCTTAAAATGCTACCGCCAATCAAAGCAAGATAAGATGCATAAAGGATAAACATCACATGCAATTAATATAAGTGATATGATATGGCCATCATCATCTTGTGCTTGTGATCTCCATCTTCGAAGCACCGTCATGCTCACCATCGTCACCGGCGCGACACCTTGATCTCCATCGTAGCATCGTTGTCGTTATGCCATCTATTGCTTCTACGATTATCGCTACCGCTTAGTGATAAAGTAAAGCAATTACAGGGTGTTTGCATTTCATACAATAAAGTGACAACCATATGGCTCCTGCCAGTTGCCGATAACTTCGGTTACAAGACATGATCATCTCATACAATAAAATATAGCATCACGTCTTGACCATATCACATCACAACATGCCCTGCAAAAACAAGTTAGACGTCCTCTACTTTGTTGTTGCAAATTTTACGTGGTTGTTACGGGCTTAGCAAGAACCGTTCTTACCTACGCATCAAAAACCACAACGATAGTTCGTCAAGTTGGTGTTGTTTTAACCTTCGCAAGGACCGGGAGTAGCCACACTCGATTCAGCTAAAGTGAGAGAGACAGACACCCGCCAGTCACCTTTAAGCACGAGTACTCGTAACGGTGAAACCAGTCTCGCGTAAGCGTACGCGTAATGTCGGTCTGGGCCGCTTCATCTCACAATACCGCCGAACCAAAGTATGACATGTTGGTAAGCAGTATGACTTGTATCGCCCACAACTCACTTGTGTTCTACTCGTGCATATAACATCAACGCATAAAACCTAGGCTCGGATGCCACTGTTGGGGAACGTAGTAATTTCAAAACTTTCCTACGCACACGCAAGATCATGGTGATGATATAGCAACGAGAGGGGAGAGTGTTCGTCCACGTACCCTCGTAGACCGTAAGCGGAAGCGTTAACACAATGCGGTTGATGTAGTCGTACGTCTTCACGATCCGACCGATCCAAGCACCAAACGTACGGGGCCTCCGAGTTCAGCACACGTTCAGCTCGATGACGATCTCCGGCCCTCCGATCCAGCAAAGGCTCCGGAGATGAGTTCCGTCAGCACGACGGCGTGGTGACGATGATGATGTTCTACCGGTGCAGGGCTTCGCCTAAACTCCGCGACGATATGACCGAGGTGGAATATGGTGGAAGGGGGCACCGCACACGGCTAAGGAACGATCCGTAGATCAACTTGTGTGTCATGGGGTGCCCCCCTGCCCCCGTATATAAAGGAGCAAGGGGAGGAGGCGGCCGGCCAGGGAGAGGCGCGCCAAGGGGAGTCCTACTCCCACCGGGAGTAGGACTCCCTCCTTACTTGTTGGAGTAGGAGAAGGGGGAAAGAGGGGGTGCGGCCCCTCCCCCTAGTCCAATTCGGACTAGGCCTTGGGGGGGCGCGCGGCCTGCCCTAGGCAGCCCCTCTCTCTTTCTCGTATGGCCCAATAAGGCCCAATACTTCTCCCCGCGAATTCCCGTAACTCTCCGGTACTCCGAAAAATACCCGAATCACTCGGAACCTTTCCGAACTCCGAATATAGTCGTCCAATATATCGATCTTTATGTCTCGACCATTTCGAGACTCCTCGTCATGTCCCCGATCTCACCCGGGACTCCGAACTCCTTCGGTACATCAAAACTCATAAACTCATAAAATAACTGTCATCGAAACCTTAAGCGTGCGGACCCTACGGGTTCGAGAACTATGTAGACATGACCTAGAACTATTCTTGGTCAATAACCAATAGCGGAACCTGGATGCCCATATTGGCTCCTACATATTCTACGAAGATCTTTATCGGTCAAACCGCATAACAACATACTTTGTTCCCTTTGTCATCGGCATGTTACTTGCCCGAGATTCGATCGTCGGTATCCAATACCTAGTTCAATATCGTTACCGGCAAGTCTCTTTACTCGTTACGTAATGCATCATTCCGTAACTAACTCATTAGCTACATTGCTTGCAAGGCTTATAGTGATGTGCATTACCGAGAGGGCCCAGAGATACCTCTCCGACAATCGGAGTGACAAAACCTAATCTCGAAATACACCAACTCAACATGTACCTTCGGAGACACCTGTAGTACTCCTTTATAATCACCCAGTTACGTTGTGACGTTGGGTAGTACCCAAAGTGTTCCTCCGGTAAACGGGAGTTGCATAATCTCATAGTTACAGGAACATGTATAAGTCATGAAGAAAGCAATAGCAACATATTAAACGATCAAGTGCTAGGCTAACGGAATGGGTCATGTCAATCACATCATTCTCCTAATGATGTGATCCCATTAATCAAATGACAACACATGTCTATGGTTAGGAAACATAACCATCTTTGATTAATGAGCTAGTCAAGTAGAGGCATACTAGTGACTATATGTTTGTCTATGTATTCACACATGTATCATGTTTCCGGTTAATACAATTCTAGCATGAATAATAAACATTTATCATGAAATAAGGAAATAAATAATAACTTTATTATTGCCTCTAGGGCATATTTCCTTCACTTTTGGTCCCGGTTCCACGCACGAACCGCGCCCAATGCGCCTCGCCCCTGGCCCATGACCATTAGTCCCGGTTTGTAGCACAAACCGGGACTAAAGGGTTGGTCCTCGTTGCGCTCAGAGTTTAGTCCCACCTCGCCAACCGAAGGGCGCTCACACCGGTTTATAAGTCCGTCTCTCTCTGCCTTGTTGAGCTCCTCTCAAAGTGAAAATAGATGCCCCTATACAGGGAATTTGACCTAAATTCATAGTGAATTTCTCTGAAATTCATAGAAATTTATTATGAATTTAGGTTGAATTTTTGTATAGGCGCATCTATGTTCATTTTTTTAGTTAATTTAATCACAAACTTGTGATTCACACAAATTTCAAAGAATTCAAATTTTAACTATTCAAATTTGAAAACTAATGGCACTAACAAAAAGTTTATAATTTTGCTGACCTAAAAGCAAAAAGCATTAAAAATAAAGCAAAAAAAGAAAATAAATAATGTAGAAAACAAAACAAAAAAACTGGAAACAAAATAAAAATAGCAAGAATGAGTATTTTGTTGTAAGTAGAAACAAAATAAAATAAATAAAGCAACAAAGAAAACAAAAAACAAAAAAAAGTGTTTCCAAATTTGAAAACTAATGGCACTAACAGAAAGTTTATAATTTTTCTAAAACTAAAAGCAAAAAAGAATTAAAAAATAAAGAAAAAAACAAAAGAAAATAAATATTGCAGAAAACAAAAGAAAAAAACTGGAAAAAAGTAAAAATAGCAACAATCAGTATTTTGTTGTAAGTAGAAATAAAATAAAATAAATAAAGCAAGAAAGAAAACAAAAAAACGTGTTTTCAAATTTGAAAACTAATGGCACTAACAGAAAGTTTGTAATTTTCCTAAAATTAAAAGCAAAAGGAATTAAAAAATAAAGCGAAAAACAAAAGAAAATAAATAATGCAGAAAACAAAACAAAAAAACTAGAAAAAATAATAATAATAGCAACAATAAGTAAAGAAAACAAAAAAAACAAAAAAGTGCCTCCTACTGGGCCCCCACGGCCTGAATACGACTAGAAACCCTACCATGGGCCAGGATTCCGGCCCGTAGAAGGCCCAGCAGGCCCATAGGCAAAGCAATGTCAAATTAGGCCCATAGGCCTGCAGTTTAGAGGAGTTCGAGTGGGAAGAGGCAGCGGAGCTTATAAACAAGTGCAGGGCGCTCTCAACTAGCAAGGTGGGACTAAACTCCCACCATCACGCCGTTGTGCAAGGCCATTGGTCCCGGTTGGTGCAACAAACCGGGACCAATGCCACCCTTTGGTCCCGGTTCGTGGCGCCAACCGGGACCAATGCCCCCCTTTAGTCCCGGTTCGTTCCACTAACCGGGACTAAAGGCCGCCGCTTCCCACCCTTTGGGCTGCTGAAAAGAGGCCTTTGGTCCCGGTTGGTGGCACCAACCGGGACTAAAGGGTGCATTAGTCCCGGTTGGTGGCATGAACTGGGACTAAAGGCTTTGCTATATAAGCAAACACTTTGCAAAAATTCAGAATATCATCCCCAGTTGCCCCCGACGACGCCGACCTCCTCGACGCTGCCAGGCTGCCCTGCCGCCGTCGCTGTCGTCCGTGCCCCCGAGCCCACGCCGACGCCGTCCGCCGCCCCCGAGCCCACGCCCACGCCGTCCGCCACCCCGAGCGCTCCCGTTCGCGCCCCTGCCCCACGACCTGCCCCCCACCGTCACCGTCGTCGCCGGCCATGCCCCTACCCCGGCCTGCGCCGTC